>NC_056731.1:1251085056-1251255056 GCF_019279795.1 Protopterus annectens
AAGGTGTGTCATGTCTGCGATAACAAGTGGACAATGGATGTTACGCGTGTAAATTTAACATGGGTGGGGTGGAGGAACTATGGGTATGCAATTATGGATCCAAACGTGCCATGGTTGGATGGGCCGGTTCTAATGGACTGCCATGTGGAGGTCAGCTAGGTCATAATAGGTATATATGCATACTCACATGCAGGCAACAATATATGTTGAAGCACAAATTCTGTAACACATGCATTCCATTTGTTGACATAAATAATAGGAATGTGCCCATACAAACATTGACAGTACATGGAATAGTAGGCTGTACAGAAGAGAGACAGGTCGAATCACACTATCACATTCCAATTACCATGGGTAATCCATACATGAACATATAGAGACATCTGTCCACTTTATAACGTGCTACATACCGATTACAAGAAAACTGGAGTGTGTCGGTGTTATAATGAATAAGGCACTAGTATGCTGGTGAAGCTTATAAACACCATTACACATGTGTAAGTGCGTATGAGCGGGGAATGTAATGACACACTAATGTACATATATATATATATATATATATATATATATATATATACACACACACACACACACACACACACACACATATATATATAAATATATATATATATATATAACAGCAAGATATGAATATACATGTATGAATACATATGCAGATATGTCTGTATATATTAATGTAAATATATATATATATATATGTTACAGTAAATATGCACATGTATATACCTAGGTTATGTTACAGCAGTTACAGGTAACATGTTTAGACCGGGCATATATTGGTGGGAGGTCCACCCAACAAACATCTAATTACCACTCCACCCAGCTAGGCCAGTGAGACATACAGACATGCAATAAAGGTAAATACAACACTGCTTCCCAGACCACCGGCAGGAAACTACCAGTGGGAGAGATCTAGAAGGTCTACACTTTAAACGTGGACAGCGACATCCCTTGCGGGACACCAAAAATTTGGTACCTTCAACCAATGGGGGAACACAATTACGACCAGGATGTAGTTCTACATGGAACAGTAGGTTGTGCAAGCCTGATAACGCATGGTTTGATACAATGTATGACATGTGTCCCGACATGGAGAGAGTGGGCAGTGTGTAGGGGTGTGTTCATATCCCACCTGCGTCCACCTGTGCCCACAGTAAGGATGAGTGCTGTAGAGTAGTGGCAGGTGGGGGAACTGTGGGTATGCGATTATGGGGCTAGGCGTGCAGGTGTTGGCTGGCAGACATGTATTAAGACCGCCCCATGGGTGTAAGTAATATTCTGATGTAGGTATAGCAGGTGCCCATACCTCCCAAACTGTATGAGCACATCTACTGGACAGTCATTAAACCACTGGGAGAATACATAGGGACCATATCATTGAACTGTCCCTGATTACCAAGGATGTCCATGATTACGAATCAGAATCTTAACACAGTCCCAACAAAACCAGCCTAGAATTAGTGATATTAGGAGGAAAGGTGACGGAATACACATAATGAATAATGACAACATGTAAGAGTCATAAACTGCATGCACCTCAGACAATGTGTATGAGTACATATGTGCTCTGTGTCCGTCAGTGTGTCAGATTAATAGCACCAACCTTCTAAATGTGTCCCTGAGGTCGTTATGTAGTGTCCCTGATTCAGTGTTTATTCTTCCCCATTCGTATGAGAGGTCTGATAGTGAGAGAAAATGCATGTTCGGCCGACTACCTTAGAAATTTGATAGAATAATAGGTTTGGGGTTACCACCTGTCCACCTTTGCGAGGGACACTCCCCTGTGGGCAGTTGTGTCCTGCATAGTAACTGTAATTAAGGCAAATGTCCCGTGATTTAGGGCAAAGACTACCTATATTGTCTGTAATAGTAGCATAAAACAATTATGTTCCTCTAAAACACCTAAATGTTATAGGTAACAGTATAAGCAACTATAATGCTACAAGATTAACCTTTTATTTAGGCAAAACAGTGAAGTACACCCCTTTCTACTGGCTGTGCGTGTGTTGCCCTGCAAAGCCTGATGTCTCTACATACAGGCCCTATAGGGTTGCCACCTTTCCAAATGGCCAGAGTGGGACATGTTCTGTAGAAATGTCAAACATTCCAGGACTAAACATACCTACAGCCGTGCATAGTACAGGATTACACTTATTTGCACAAGTAAAAGCTTAATCTAGTTGCATTTGAATTGCTTATGGTACTTCACATAACATATAGGAGTGTCATATATAAAATAACTGTTGTATGCAATTATTAATGAAACGTAGAATATAATAATGTCCTGTAATCTGGACATGTGCTATGTCTTGATTATTTTTGCACTGTCCCTCACAAAGTGGGACAGGTGGTAACCCTAAAGTCCTACCTTGGCCAATTGAGAAGGTGTCAAACCTATAATAGGTATGTAGTAGCATGACCCGTCCGACGGATGTGGCTACCACAACCCACCTACTCATTTGTAATACAGGGTCTCGGTTCCCATGTATCAGCCAGATGGGAGCAGAGTGTATGTGGAACACACAAATATGATTAATTCACTGGACAGGCCACTGATTCCATACAGTCAAACACCATGCCGTCGCCTAATGGGTAGCCATTCCCAATACTGTAGTCATGTAGTCCGATGTGATAGGTACTACAAGGTGGGAGCAGATTGTAAGAGGAACACACAAATAATGAATTATTCACTGGACAGGCCGCTGATTCCATACATTTGAATGCCATGCAGTCACCTAATGGGCAGCCATTCCTGATACTGTAGTCAGGAGTGACCTTAGGTCAACTGGTGCCCTAGGCAGAGGGCACAATGGCACCCCCACCATACCACCCAGTGCCCCCATCCTGGTCTACCTACACTAAATAAATACTGGTAAAGTGCCCCCACTAAAGCAACACCCTAGGTGGCCGCTTATTTGGCCTATGCCTAAGGCTGGCTATGACTGTAGTCATGTAGTCTGATGTGATATGCATCACAAGGTATGCCTAAGAGGAACACAGGAATATGAATGATTATCCGGACAGACCGCTGATTCCGTACAGTCGAACGCCATGCCATCGCCTAATAAGCAGCTGTTTCTGATACTGTATTCATGTATTCTGCTGTAATAGGCATCACAAGATGGGAACACATTTTATGAGGTACACACAAATATGATTGTGTCACTGGATAGGCCGCTGATTCCGTACAGTTGAACACGATGACGTCACCTAATGGGTGGCCAATCCCGATACTGGAGTCATGTAGTACGATGTAATAGGCATCACAAGGTAATATTGTGGTCCTCACTCACACCCAGGGGTGTGAGTGACAGATGCAAGCATCAATACTGGTGTATTACCAAGTGCGGGATCGAGTGGGTGTAAGCATGTTTGGCTACCAGTATGCGAGTATTACATTGGTTAAGCAATGTAGAGGCTAATCAAATGTAAGAGGCTGTAACCAGAGGATATTATACAGCTCAGTCATTCAACAGTATAGGAATGTATCCCATCATGTAGATGTACATGTGAGTGTTTATGTCCAGCATATAGGTACATACATATATAGAGATGTATCAGGGACATATCATGTGGCAACAAAGTATTACAAACAAATGAAACGGGAAACACCAGCGACGCCTGTGTTATGTTGTGGTGTTGCTCTATGTGATCGCAAGACTCCCTCAGACAGACATGTATCAGTCATACACGCAAATAGTTGTACATTGGCCGTGTACATCACTCTGTGCATGCAATGTACATTAACACAACAGTACCTGTCCAATCATTATGTGTGAACAGTACTCCTGCAATGTGCTGTGTGCAACATCATCATCATGATAAAGGTAAATGGGATAACCATAGAGGGACCGGTAGTGTTTGTGTACAATGGGGTCGTCCTCCTCACGTGTACCTGGACCATGTTGGAGTGATGTGAATACCAGGACCGTGCGCCTGAGGGACAGTGGTGAGGATAACAGTAGTATGTTATGATGCATATTACAAGGGTTTCATGTGTCCAGTGGGCACGTGTGTGTAATGGACAGCTATGTATAGGGCAGATGGTGTCCTTGGAGCCGAATGGCCTTATGTGTCTGTAAGTGATGGTCAGATGTTGGGGAAGGAGTGTAGGCTGTGGAGGATAGGTAGGAGCACAGAAATGACAGCATACAGGATTGGTATATGACACATGTGGGGGGTAGATACACCCTGTATGGGGATGGGTCTTCAGCATTCAAAAGCCCATGGGAACAGTGGGATGGAGGTCTCCAGCCATGGGCAACTGACACTGCACCTACACAGCTGCAAAGGAGGCAGTGCTGGGGGCTGTCCAGGAGGGGCAGCATCACCCTGTAAATGTGACACTCTGCCCTTTAACTGGCATATCTGGCTTCATAACCCCTTAGGGAGCCACCTACACAACATGTCAGGGACCACACAACAGCAGATATGTACATGTCTGATCCCGCTCCCAAGGGGGACATGCTCCATCCTCAGTGGTGGTACCACCAGAAGGTGGTGCAGAGCCAACAGAGGTTGATGTTAATGGCTGGGCCCCAGATGTGCTAGTGCCCGGTGCCATGGTCAGCTGAAGTAGGACAGGAGGATCAGCCGGGACCTATCAACCCATTCAGCCTATGGTGTTGTGTTTTAAACCCACATATGGCTTAGTGACAGAAAACAGCTTACAGGATTACCTACGACAGTATGCATAGATATCGCCAGCAACCCAACACAACAGATGGTATACATTTGCAGAGGGAGCACAACACATGCATATATACCGCATGGCAACTGTACTATGTGTAGTAGACATGTGACCGCAGCTATGAACAGTTGCCCATCATTGGCTTGTCACTGGGAATCCCACACAGTGTCAGTCATACCACTATCTCATGTGACACATGTCCAGTCAGGGATGCGATGGCAGTAACACATCCCTATCATCATGTACTGTCTACATTCCCCACACCACGCTTCTGCTGTGCACAGAAGTGTGTTCAGTGTGTAACACAGGAAACAAATGGTTGCACACACTGACCTGTTCGCAGATGGCCCTACAGATGGGGTTCCCTCATGAACAGAGTACTGTCATGTCTGTATTTTAACATGCAGAATAGCCATTACCACACACATGTTGAACAGGAAGTAGTCTCAATGCAGCATAGCTACACTTACATGCTGTAGTTGTATGGCACATCACCCTCCTGCCATTAGGCTATTTCCCACTGTGGAAAATGATTGAGGTACATCCAGATATCATCTGCAATGCCGTGTCAGAACAACACATCCAGGTACCACTCACAGTGACTGCCATGGCCAGATAATAACATGTTTCCCTAGATAGTGTACTGTGCTTATCATGCGGATGGCTATGGGAACACCTTCACAGCTGTACCACATGCAATCAGCTAGAGGAGGACTGCAATAGGTGCAGAGGCTATCATCTGACCATTTCCATCTGTTACAATACACATGCTGTTGCTGTGCAGGTGTACACCTTCATATCCACCAGAGAGTGTGTGTGTGGGGCAGGCAATGTACACCAGGGAAGGGCTTGGAGACTTAACCATAAGCATCATCTGCAACGTGCTGAATAGTACAGGGGTAAACCCCTGACTACTCATGACTATTACATGTGCATGACGTTACTACATGTGCCACAGAGGCAACATGTTGCAGTGCTGTAAGAACTGTAGGTGAGTGAGTGCCATCTGCAACAGATATAGTAGACATACATTAGGTGTGACACACATGTCAGTCCATGTGAATGGATGCCATTGTCAACACAACTACACTCTAATGGACACACATTGACACCTTTGCCATGGTGGCAAATACACAATGTACCTACTTAGATTGCCACACCGCACTAATGCACAGGACCACATGCACCACAGGGGATATCTGGAGGTTCTATGGGCTAGGGCATGTGAAAGTGCTTGACAACTGTTGGTATGCCAACTAGGTTTATACTGGGAGTGACTGTGGTTGGGAGCATCACAACCCTCATGCAGACACAGGGTGCCAGTACTGTCATGCAGGTATGCATTACTCCATGGGTGTGTAGTGTCTGGCTGTGCAAGATGGCTGTACAAGGCTGGGTGAGGGGTAATCCTTGCCATCACATCACCCGACAATGGTGTGCAGTGCAGGGGTGTAGTGCCTGCAATATCCCACACAGATGGGTACTGCATTATCTGGCCTGACATCCTGGTTACCAATGTGTAGCGCCATAGCTTTGCAATGCATGCCATGTCTGTGTTTGATAGTCCTTCGCATGGACATTGCTTGGGATGTGCATGTCCCACAATACTGTACAGTGACATGTACAGGTGTATCTGGTATGGCAGACACATGTAGTGTACACAGCCTGTTATACCCTGATATGCCAATACTGGCCTGGTGTGGCAAAACCTGCTTATATTGATCACGGCCACCTCTACACAGACTCTGACAGACACACACACACTTGCCATGTCCTGTATACAAACCCCTACTATATCACACTGCAGCAACATGCATTTAGGGCACACGCTATGGCAAATACTACAAAGCACTCTACTTGTCTCACGCAGGCATAGACACACACACACACACACACACAGACACACACATGGCATGTCTGGGATTATAAAACCGACCTAACTACTTTACTACACTACAGCATTACGCAGTTACAGAACGTGCTACCAAGATTACTGGGACACAGCATTCCCAGAGGTGTATTTGTAGATGGGTGACATCATCGGCCTTGATAACGGTGGGTATAAGAAATGTATGGAGAGTGAGCAATATAAAAGCATTACTCAGTCAAACGGGAACACACACACATGGCAAGTGTGGGACTAGAATACTGACCTAACTACTTTATTACACTACAGCATTATGCAGTTACAGAACGCGCTACCGAGATTACTGGGACACAGCACTCCTAGAGGTGTATTTGTAGATGGGCGAGATCATCAGCCTTGCTAACGGTGGGTATAAGAAATGTATGGAGTGTGAGCAGTATAAAAGCATTACTCAGTCTTCAGGCAAATGGACACACACACACACACACATGGCAAGTGTGGGACTAGAACACTGACCTAACTACTTTATTACACTACAGCATTAAGCAGTTACAGAACGCACTACCAAGATTACTGGGGACACAGCACTCCCAGAGATGTATTTGTAGATGGTTGACATCATCGGCCTTGCTAACGGTGGGCATAAGAAATGTATGGAGTGTGAGCAGTATAAAAGCATTACTCAGTCCTCAGGCAAATGGGGACACACACACGGCAAGTGTGAGACTAGCACACCGACCTAGCTATTTTATTAAAGTACAGCATTATGCAGTTACAGAATGCGCTACCGAGATTACTGGGACACAGCACTCCCAGAAATGTATTTGTAGATGGGTGACATCATCGGGCTTGCTAACGGTGGGTATAAGAAATGTATGGAGCGTGAGCAGTATAAAAGCATTACTCAGTCCTCAGACAAATGGGGGGACACACACACACGGCAAGTGTGGGACTAGAACACCGACCTAACTACTTTATCACACTACAGCTTTACGCAGTTACAGAACACACTACCGAGATTACTGGGACACAGCACTTCCAGAAGTGTATTTGTAAATGGGTGACATCATCGGCCTTGCTAATGGTGGGTATAAGAAATGTATGGAGTGTGAGCAGCATAAAATTATTACTCTGTCCTCAGGCAAACGGACACACACACACACACACACACACACACACACACACACACACACACACACACACACGGCAAGTGTGGGACTAGAACACCGACCTAACTACTTTATCACACTACAGCATTACGCAGTTACAGAATGCGCTACCGAGATTACTGAGACACAGCACTCCCAGAGGTGTATTTGTAGATGGGTGACATCATCGGCCTTGTTAATGGTGAGTATAAGAAATATATGGAGTGTGGGCAGTCTAAAAGCAATTTAGAGTCCACCGGCAAATGGGGGCAGACATGCACACACACACACACACACACACACACACACACACACACACACACACACACACACACACACACACCAGTGGCAGGTACGGAACACCTGCCTATTTACAGATTACTATTGCAATACTACATACTTATGAATTGCGCCACACAGACTACACATGTCAAGGCTGTCATTATGATCGTCTGGGTATGCAGACATCAAGAGGGATGCTGGCAGTTAAGATGTGCATACCTGTGAACCTGTGTGTTTAAAGTAGGAATCCATTCTGACCTGGAGTATGCCCATCTGTGGAATGGATGACTACTACCACTATACAGGGTTACAATGGCCATGCCCATACACAGAGGCACATAACCGACACAAGGTGCCACTGGGCATGCTCACACACTTAGTAGCACAGGGCTGTTTGGAATGCACTATGTGTCCATCTACACAAGGATATACTGGGCATGCTCATACACTTAGTAGCACAGGGGGCATGCTCACACACTTAGTAGCACAGGGCTGGTCGGAATGCACTACTATGTGTCCATCTACACAAGGATATACTGGGCATGCTCATACTCCTAGTAGCACAGGGCTGACTGGGGTGCACTCTGATGCTAAACACGGAGGGCCACAGTGGCCATGCTATTACAGGTAGACGTAAAGAACACATTGTAATGGGCTGTGGTGTTAGTAGTTGTCATTGTTAGCGGGAATGCTGCTCTACATATATTTGATACCGGTCTTTTACACAACATCAGCTGTCAATCTGGGATGACATGGCTGACAGTAGGCATGCCTTTGTCATATATCACATGCATCCATGATACAAGGGAGTGTGGATACTACCCACATCACATCCACCCACACAGTGCCATTCCAAGGCAAATGTCCTAAACACAGGTTAACTCCCATACACCTACAGGACAGCTGCATTGTTTTCTTATGCTAACCAGTGCTAGATGTATAGCGTCCATATTCACAGCTGGTCACTGTAAATCCAACAATGGGGAGTACTGACATCTGTTCAGTGAGGAACACCAGGCTGATGTCTCTGTAGTGCACAATAGCACTGCCACCATATACCTCAGAACCTAGCACTACCACCATATACCTCAGAACCAGACATGTGGGCCATAGCACAGGTACGGACCACTCCAGGTTGTGTACCCACATAAATAAAGGTCACTCACATGTACTGACCAGTCCCCCCCACGAAAGGCATCACAGATGAGCCATGTGCAGGACAAAGTGTCACATGCTGCATTCTAGGATGTAAACTGCAGACACCACCATGCCCTCGGATCACCAACACACAACCATACATGTTGTATGACATAGAAGAGTACACCACCATGTGACCCTTGACCTTTGTACTGTACTAAGCTCTACATCAACTGTAGAGAGTACACATGTACTGACACAGTTGCATCATGTGTTATGCAATGCAGTGATACAACTGTCTGTGACCAGGTCAGCTGTACACATACCAGGGGCCCTCTGTACTTTCCACCATTAGCAGATGTCTGTTGCTGTACACCAGTACACACCCTCATGTATGGATATGACATACATGTATCTGCCCTGGGTATGTACATGCTACACACACAACATACCTGTAAATAGTATAGCTGTTGTAGTTCTTTGTGCAAACAGGTGGCTACAGCTGTTGCACACATGCACATGGAATGTAGGTCCATTTCTGCTGAATGCTAACAGTACATAAGGTGTGATATCAATGTTGACAGAGGTAAAATCCCCTCTGTACTGGTCACCCATCATATCATACAACAGTCCATGTGTCATGTATGTCATTACACATATCCACCAATTGCCTACAAACATGACCAAATGTCAGGATTGTAGGACCTACACACCTGTACATGTAGTGTTGTGCATTCAGATAACATGCGTGTGCAGTTGCTGATGAGTGCAGGGGGTGTGTATCCTAGTACATCATGCAGCTGCAATGCAGCCTCAACATTGCCAACTGTATATGGTGATATGCTAAATGTACAGAAAGATGTACCACTGGTATGGACAGATCTGTAGAAATAACTAACTGGTGGGGCATCTTTGCAGATGGATGTTTGCTGTGGACAGCTCACAGGTGTGTCACAAGCGGTCCTACAATACCCTGTGTAACTGGTAAGCAATAGTTTTGTTAATTGAAGGACATAACACACAACTTAGACAGCGGTCAGGGTGACAGCAAAGGTAAATCACTTTACACCTGTTAATAGATATGATGTCCCTAGTGCATATATCAGCACTGTTGGCACAGGAAGCATCAGTACAGTTTGTAACATGTGCAATACTGCTGTATGTCTGACATACATAACATGAGCTAGGAAGGTCTGAGATTCACAGTACTGGCATGTGTGGTTGCGTGCGTGTCCATATATGTCACATATTGTGGGGAATACATCTCAGTTGTTACTCACTCTCCTGTACACTAGTGTACACATCTGTACTGACTGCAATGTAGAAAGCAGGACATAGGCAGGGGCGTGTATCTCACACATGTCAGGTATCTGTATGTGCATGACATAGGTGTATTAATTACTGACTGCCACAGTGTGTGTATTTAGGACTGACTGGTCCCTGGGGTGAGGATGTATGTTACCATTCTGAACTGATAAGACCCCTCCACCATCCAGGCAATGCATTCTGCTATCCGTGTTGATGTCCCTGATCTTAGGCTGTACTGACTACCTGTACATGTGTATTCTCTGTGCCACATCATGTAGGTGCACAGTACTGCAATGATGATTTGCACATAGGCAGGGTCCTCATCCCACCAGTAGCAACTGTGTGTGAGTGTGTGTTACTGTGCCGGTGAAGCCGTGAGTGTGTGTGTGTGTGTGTGTGTGTGTGTGTGTGTGTGTGTGTGTGTGTGTGTGTGTGTGTGTGTGTGTGTGTTACAGTGTCACTGAATACATGTGTGTCAATACCTGAGTGTGTGGGTGCAGTTGTGTGTTGGCATCCTGTCATGGAAATGTGTATTACTGATTCCCATTGAGGCATCACACTTCCCACTGGCCTCTACCCTTGTAATCAGCTAGACCACTCTCTTACCTCACCACTCCATCTAACTGTACCTGTGATGTCACCCTTTATGGATGTCATGTCTGTGGCCACAGTAGCTTAATACACAGCTATCATGCTCTTGGAATGGTAGACGTGTTTGTAACGTGGGACATTCTCACTGGTATGTGGATGCTACACGGTGCATGCTGGTATATTCATACATACCTGTGAGTAGTCCACATTGACATATGGGACACTTAACTACAAATACTGACATCCACCGGCACATGCAATTAGACCTGAAGAAGGACAGCAGAACATCATGACCAACATGCATATACTGTTGTTACACAAGACATATACTGTTAACAGTACTGTACACCTGTACTACATGGTATATCTGCTGCCTGTCAACAGTCCTCAACATTTGTAAACTACACATATCATCCTAGTCTGTTCACCCTGTGCATCAGACCATATGAGCATGTCCCTACACTGATGGTGTGGATGTCAGGGATACGGCACAGGCATCATCATATGCACAGGGTGTTAATGTTTGCCAGAGGCCTAGGCTGCACTGTTGTTATACAAGACACATACTGTTAACAGTATTGTACACCTGTACTACATGGTATATCTGCTGCCTGTCAACAGTCCTCATCATTTGTAAACTACACATATCATCCTAGTCTCACCCTGTGCATAAGACCATATGAGCATGTCCCTGAACTGATGGTGTGGATGTCATGGATGCGGCACAGACATCATCATATGCACAGGGTGTTAATGTTTGCCAGAGGCCTAGGCTGCACCATTGGATGACATCATGTGTGTGGGTTTGAGCCTTTGATCTAATTGGGTGTGTGTGGATGTTATGCATGTGTGTGTTGTGGTGCCCTACATATGTGCCCAGTATGTGCGTGTATGTATGCACACAATTCTCCCATGTGTCTGGCCTACATAGGGGTATTGTTGACAGCTGCAGACTGTACAGGCGAGTTTTACAGTTCACAGTGTCCATGCACGGACATGTGACCTGTGCTTACCAGGGGTTACACGGGCACTACCAGACAGAGGTGCAGATTGGGTACTGTCTGATGTCACTTGTCCACTGGAACCATGTCCCTGTTGGGACCGTCCTGGGTCATGTGCATGTGGCCTGCTGTATCATGGCGTGGACAGCACAGCACCAGATGCACTGCTGCTGCTACCACCACTATGGGACTGGGCATGTGAGGTAGCTCGTACACGTAGACCTGACACAGGTGATGTAGCAGGTCTATGTCTATGTGCCCGACACCTCACTCCTACCAGATGCTCCAACACAGACAGCTCACAATCGCGGATTGTCATGCCACGGTCAAGGACTCCAACCATGTCACCCAACCGTCTATCCAAAGCATCAACAATCTGCTGTTGAGCATTTACCATTGCCTGGATGCTGTTGTTTAAAGAATGGACCGCAGCCCTCTGTAGCCTCTGATCTTCTCTGTTGCACCATTCAGCACGTGTCTGTGCCTCCATTACAGCCAGAAACATGCATCTGGTGACACCAGCTGCTGCAATCTGTCGTGCAGGAGCATGTTGTCCAGAGGTCCTCCTATGAGCAGCACTGGCCACATGCCTGTGTGGGGCACCACCAGTAGTTTGTCTGACACCATGGTGTGAAAGCACACCTTCCATAGCCCCCACACTTTCCTGATCCCAGCTACCACGTGCCAACTGTCATTACTTTATGGTCATTGGTGATGGGGCATGTGCAGGTATGGGATTTCTGTGTGGGGATGAGGTGGATATAGATGGAATGGCAACCAATGGCACAGTTTCAGCCCCTGACAACTCTGCCTGGGTCCCAATCATACGTTCATCATCACTGCTAGAGTCTGTGGGGACACTAACATCAGATGTTCCATAGGAGAGCAATGCACCTACATCACCTGTGAGGGCAGACAAGAACTGTACATTACAATCTATACAGTAGACACACACACGCATGAGATATGACAGAAGGCATGCAACATGCATGTGATATGGCAGATGGCATGCAGCAATGACAGTAATAGTGGTAGTCATCATACACCCCTAGGTTGCACACAACAGCATGCATGTGTCATAGCAGACGGCATGCAAATTATACAATCATACTAGTGGCTAGCATACATCCGTGTTACACCATTTGGACCAGCACAGGTTAAGAGTACACCTGCCTGATGTGTGGCATATGACCTTGATAATCACATGTAGTATGACATGTGATCTGCTGACATGTGCAATGACATGCATATATGTTTAACACAATGGTGTCCTATCAAATATACAGTGGGGCAATGGTGTACAAATTCAGTGTTGTCTGTCTGCCCTACAGATATACTGCACATTTAGCTGATGTGCATGGCCATTGCAGGGAATCATGAGGCATCTCTAGTGCTATACAGTGTGAGTTACAGACAGAGTTCATAGCCATTACTGTGTTCAGACACAATACATATATACTGTGGAATGTGTCCCACATCACTGAGGTATATACACACTAAACTATGATGTGGAAGTTGTGACACAGGTCACTGATGGGTATACGGATGACACACCTGCACATCTGCAACAATATTGCTGCAGCCTGGCAACTATGGCCAGACATGGCAAACACGTTGGTACACCATGTCCCACATGACATCTGTGTACCACACACACACACACGTGAGGAGCTAGTATGGCATTTATGTCCAACACCAGCAATGGGAATGTACTGTATCTGTGGCCTGATGTGGATAATGTACAGGTGACTGCTGTCATATTGCAACACCCTCAAGATGTTCAACACATCTTATGTGGTGGATTGATGTTATGCCTACACAAGATGTGCACAGGCCTGTAGGATGTCTAGTGTTCCACATCTACATTATGACCATTATACAAAGGCCATGGTTGAACCATATGTAGCCATTGTATGACAGGGTGTACACACAAGCACAACACGTCTACTGTGTGTGTTGCTCCATGTCTCTGGCCATCCTCCATGGCCATGTGTGTACATGTGTTGTCCAAATTAGTGTGATGGGCATCTATTTCATGTCTGTGTTGTCCCATATGACATATATGCTCCACTGACAACAGGGTTATGCAGACAAAGGGTGGTATGTGGGATATGTTTTCAGGTTAGGTAGGCAGTGTAGCAGCTAGGCCAATAGATGTCATGGACATGTCAAGATAGCACATCACATTGTGTGACATTCATAGCAGGGCTATGATCTACACCAGTGAAACCTGTGTGCTGGCCATACTCCAGCCCACAGCGTAGTACTGCTTGTATTCACCACATGTGTAGATCAGATCTGTAGTATGCCCTTAAAGTGAACAGCACCTCAACCAGTGTATGCACAGCTGTCAACACATCTGGCAATAAAGTTTGTGAGGATTCATGTTGGTGAGATTATTTACATAGTTTGCAAGTGTTGCACATGGATTGTGCTGCATTGCAGGTCCGATCTGTATATTGTGACAGGACCATACATTATGTGTACGTGTTGTGAATGCCCACATGGCAGATAGATTTGTGCATTACGGTTCCTTACGGTTCCTGATAAGTAATAACACTCTCACCTGCAATGGGCTGCTGTCACAGCGGAACGCCAGAGGTACCTAAATAGGAGTAACACAGCAGTATGAGCATAATCCACCCCTGTATAAAGGCTACAGGGTGCAATGTGCATAACACATACACCAGTACATTAGACTATACTATGGTCTATGCACATTTGTGCATACACAGAGTAGCATACTATAGTATGCGGCATGTGTGTATACATGCTTTGCATATGATGTTACATTACATATTGTACAGTGACACATGCAACTATATGGAATATAGTTGTTATAGGTGCAGTACTGACTTACCAGGCAACTCCAGGCTTAGTGGTTGAGAGGTACCCACCTCCACAATATCGGCTAAGGCTTGTGGATGTGGTTCTTCAGGTGTCCCCAGGTTGGCCAGTAGCTCCTTGGTATGTGTGAGTGGGGGCTGGGTTGGTGGTCCACCACCTATTGCACCTTGTTCCCTGGCGATTGCATTCGCATGCTGTTTCGCCCATCTAATGAGGTCTGTACAGTGTCTCTGCACCTGCTGGTATGTGGGGTTTGTGGCCACCCACATCATTAACCCTCCTGTGAAGTTCCATCCACAGGGCATTCCGCTGCTGTGCATCCTGTGGCACATGGCTGAACAGGATATCATGATTGCCTAGTAGGTATGGGATAAGGGCCTCATCCTCCAAGCATGTAAAAGGGGGAAGCCTTGCACACGGCATACCTGGAAGACATAATGATGGAGACAGGTCACAGTCACTCACAAAAGACATACAGAGCTACAGCTGAACATACATGTGTATCGCATTAATTCAGTTTAAATAGTTGTATTTGCAAACCTACATGACACTGACGTGTTTGTGTCACACACATGTGACAATCAATGTTGAGTGGATATTATCACCATGTATGTGTGTGTGTGTCACCTGATTACATTGCTCATACTCCATGTGGTTGCTGTCTTGATGTGGGCATGTCTGTTTGCCTGTACTGGTGTTCCTACCTATCAGCACCTGGCTGGATGTGTCCACATTAATGCAGTCGACCTTGATGCAGTGTATATGTCACATATAAGGACTTACACTGCCTTAACAGACATGACCTGTGACCCTGCAGACGTGCTCACATAAGGTTTTACATGTATGTGTTCTGCCATATACATCTACATGGCACTGTACAGCGATTCAACATCCTGCCATGTATCACCTGTGTTGCACATGTGATACACATGGGACACTGGCTAGCCAGATGGTATTTGCAGGGATGGATATCAACTATAGCATGTACAGTCAAAGTCAACTAGTGGGCTATATGCCATGGGCCATGTATGAATCTAGGATGAAAGGTTACCTGGCAGTAGCCGACAGGTGGGCCTGTGGGGCCAGGTGGAGCAGTGCCACATTACTGATCCACAAGGTTAATGATACATATACCAAGCATTACCATGTGGTCATCACACCATGTCTGAGAGGGGAGTGATGCGCAGCTTTGACAGACAGGAATGCATAGTATGGCAGGACTATGTCAAGTCTATGGGACAAGGATCTGTCCAGCATGTGGTAGGTGGATGTCCATAAAGTATGTGTTCGAGATCAGGATGAGTATGTGTAGCATGTCCAACATCACTGGGTTGGACATGGATTTATTCAGGGTATGCATCATGCTATATACTGGAGATGGGGAATGGGAAGGCTAGTGTAGGCCATCTGCACATGGCCAATACCCCTTAAAGAAAATATGTGATCTGATATGGGTCACTTGAGTTGAGTGTTCTGTATGGCTGGACAATGATCTCTATATTCATGAATGGCACACTATCATTATTAGGGTTGCCACATACGACTACCTGACAGGTGCGGTGACGTAGCTATCACAGGAAAGACAACTGCCCAGCTGCATCTCTCACACACAAGTATCCATTATGTTGACCTCTGCCTAGGTGGTAGTTCATGGGTACAGGGTTATTAACATAGGGGTGACAATGCGAGTCAGCTATTGCTTCTAGATCATAGCCATTTGCATACTTATATAGGCAGATGTCTTCTGTTTGTCTGTGAGGTATGGCCTACAATGAGGGGGAATAAAATTCATTACCCTGACATACTGTAGCTGCCACTGGTGTGATGATCACGTATTATTCAGACACCTTTTGTAGTGCTGGTTCTGCCAGCAGTCCTGTTGCAAAACACTCCTGTGACATAGGAATGTACATCTAGTATACCGAGTGTAGGTGGTACACAGTATAGGTGATGATGTTCTATGACCTGGCAAGGTTATGATATGCAGTGTGACATCAACCATACTGTCATCTACATCTGTACTGCTGACATCACTTAAGTGATCAAGGTTCATGACCTTCCAGACCAGACTCAGCAGGTTAGTAGTAAAGTATTTCCCATTATCAGTGGTGTCTCCCCCTTTGTGGGTTGTGATACCTGTTGGTGTGCACCATTCAGTGTGTAAACAACCTGACATGGAGCTATGTTTTACATGATGTGTACATGGAGAGCATCTTGTTTTGCCATATGTGTATGATACAACCTGTGATGTGGGCAGGTCCCATTCAGACTGAGTGCAGCTTGTTCCTGCATAGTTGTGGGTACAGGGGCCCTGTGGTGTACGTGGATATATGCTTGTGTACCTGTTGGGTGGAGGGGGCCATGTGTTTATATTATCCAAGACCCTATCTGGATTGCTTATTCATGCTAAGCACTTGTTCAGGACTTGTAAACACTACGTAAGCTAATAATTACTATAGCACTCAATCTTCCTCATTACCTACAGGTAAGGGTGAACAGGTTTTGTACATACTTTTCTCACTTGCATAGAGTAATGTAGCACTTGTACTCACTTTCCTCACTTATCTAGGTAAATTTAGTTCTATATTGAGGTATGTCCAAGAGTCAACTGCCATCTGGACATCTTGAGGCAATGTACACATTGCCTCATGTACACAGACAAGTCCCTCCACCTACCACCCAACTCTGCAGCCTGTGGGAGATGCACTCATCTGGCTAAACTGGAGGTAAAGGTCTCTCCAACCAAGCCTGACCCTGACTGTCATGTGGAGAAGTTACACATTCGCACAACACCACACTCATCACATAAGTCTCACTGAATCTACCCCACCATTAACTGGCAACACTACTTGTGTACCAACACATTAGCTCAATGGTTTCTGGAATTCATAAACACCAATGCCCTGACTCAACATATCCACACACCCACCAGGGGCAACAATATCCTAGACCTAGTCATTACCAACATGAGTGACTGGTGCTCCACACATGAAGCCAACTCCTCGGTGGTCCGATCAGACCATGTGCTGAACACCGTTGATATCCACATCCTGCACCTACCCCCCATTAAGGGAACCATAGTATAATATGTCTACAAGGCCAACTGCATGCTTCTTAAGACAGATGTGGTGGATGTCATGACACCCATGCAGATGGACAGTACTGTTACAACTGCTGAATCCTACACAAATGCACTCTATAAGCACTTACAGGAGTGCATGGCTTATGCTATCCCAAACAGAGCCAAGATGCTATACTCCTAATTAACTAAACCAATCTGGTGGTCCCCTGCCATAAACATATTCTACTACAGGAGGAAGACACTGTTGCAAATGAGAGTACAATACCATGCCTGGAGGAGATCCCTGGCCAGCCTCAGTAAGAAGGTGAGATCCCTTATAAGATCCTTCAAAGCTAGCTACGAAAACTATAACACAACTAATACCAACAACAACCACAAAGCATTCTATAGCTATGTCACATATCTTGATGTCAACAACCAGCTCTGCTCTGTGTTACAGCACAAAGGCATGAACATTACAGAAACAATTGATATCGGCAACATCCTGGCAGATCCCTCTCAAAGCTGCATACTCTAAAGGCAATATCACAACATCCACGGGACCGGAGAACATCCCAGGCTGCGTTTTACATGAACTTCGGATCGTACTGTCTCCCCACCTATGCACCATGTTCAATAATAGCCTCACATCAGGCATAGTGGGCCCTGAATGGTGCACAGCAACAGTTATACCACTCCACAAAGGTGGCGCCACAATGTACCATGGGACATATTTCCTTATAGGCCTGACTAGCCTGGTCTCCAAGGCTATGGTGCACATCATGGATCACTGTCACAGAGACATTGGGTACCTCCAAACCATTGACCCCTCCCTATTTGGCATTGTTAAGGCCTGTCCATGCCTCCTAAACCTGGTGGACTTCTTAGAGACAGTTACCAAGGCATTAGATGAGGGTAAGGAGGTCCACACAGCCTACCTAGATATCTCATAGGCTTTCAACACCATTCCTCCTTCTGGTATTATGAACATACCCATCCACCTGAACATTAACCCCTATGTCATGTGATGGTTTGCAAAGTGGCTCATGGACAGAGCCCACACAGTGGGAGTTGCCTACCCTAGGTCCGACTGTATACCAATTACAACTGGTGTCCCCCAGGACTCAGTCCTAGGACCCCTCATGTTCGGTATATACTTCTCTGACGTACAGACAAGCACAGGAGGGCTTTGGCTGAAAAAGTTTGCAGACAACTGCAAACTAGGGGACATAATTGTTTCCCCAGCTGTTACAGACACCCTCTGGAAGGGTCGCACTGAGACGGATACCTGGTGTTAATATCATGGCATCAAGCTGAATGCCGAAATGTGCATAGTCATCCCCTTTGGATATAACTAATTACCCATTGACTACCACATAGGTGCTAGTCCCCTACATACAGAAAAGGTAATACGGGATCTGGGAACCCCAATAGATAGCAATCTCTCCTTCGATACCCATAATGACAAGGTGGTTAGAATATCCTTCTACATGGCCTCCCTAATCTCTAATGGGTTTGCATCCAGATCAGAGGGGCCATTGTGACTCTACACATGTCATATTAGTCCCATTAAAGGATACAACACCCCATTTGGGATATACATTACAAGACAACTGCAACAGCTTGGAAGACCACACCAGTACCACACCAAGAGGATTCCTGACCTCAAGCATATGACCTATGCAGCCCAACCTATGAAACTCCAGCTGTACTCAGTTGCATACTCACAGGTGATCTCTGCTTGACATAAAAGGCCCATGTCCAACTCTGTATTGCTGGATATGCTCCACCTAAACAGAAGCCCCTGAGAGCCACATGCTTTAGGGATATACACTTAACCACAACAACGAGTAGGACGTGCTGGACTGATAGATTCCTGACCCGGACACTCCCTATGCTTTGGAACATGATTCCAATGTACATCAGGCAGGGCCCCTCACAAGCAATCTTCAAGGGAAACCTTGACGTGTGGATGGGAGGCAGACATGTACCCTGGGGATCACTGCAGTGGCTCTGCTGGACAGAGGCACAGGGAACTATTGGCTCTGGCATTCAGAGGCACAGGGAACCAACCTATCGGGGTGGCAAAAGCCAACACACGCTAGCTAGGCTTACAGCTATGCTTGGTAAGACAGCCTAGCACCTACCTTTGCACATATTACATGTCTTATGTGCATGGATAGTTAAATAGCTCTTCCATTTTACTTTGCTATCATGCTGATAAACTGTCGGCTCACTAAAAGACATATGTATCCTGTTATTGTGTATTGTAAATGCCAATTGACATAACTAATGTTTGCCTAACATTACAATAATGCTATGTATCTTGTAATACATATCTGCCTACAATACTGTACATTACACAGTTATTAGCACAATATCCCACAATGCAAATCATACGTGCACAGTGGCCCAATCTTCCACATGCTATTCTCTGTAATACTCCCATACATATGGCTACAGTTACAATATATCAACATATACTATCCCCTGTTATAGCACATACTTGTTGGACCAGCCCTGCCACTGACATCAGCTGGTGATGAGTATTTCTGTTCAAAGCCCTTATATAGCATCCCATGTGGTGTATGTGGTGTTTGCCTTGTGACCTACAGCAGTACACACAAATACTACAAGTGTTACTATGCTCAACAATACGTCACTACAAGCTAACTGTTTCCACTATATGGATTGCATGCACTTTAAATACTACAGAAAGGTACTACATACACAGACATACTGACTGTTCTACATACCTTATTAGTAACCCTAGGTGTTGTTAACCATTGATTCAATCCTTTTCGGTTTGTGTTTCAATGCTCTTTGTAACATTCCGCTGGTATATACAGATGGTTTGAATGTGTGATAACACATCCTTTTCTAGTTATATCAGTAAAATGTGGTATCCTGTCCACCAATTGCTGTTCCGAAGTAGTTAATTGGATGCACATCAGCTGTGCAGCTACTCCATTAGCCGATACAATGGCAACAGTGGTGTATAAGTGAGTACTCCTTTTGGGCGTTTTTCGTTTGCCTTACTTTCGAGGGAGACGGCCTAGATGTGGTATTGCAATATATTTCAACAGCTATATGGAGATACACAGAGATATATTAGCTTCATGACTCCTGTGGATGGTGTGTAATGGCTAGATGATTTAGTTCTACATGTGAGTACAGCTGTTATATTTTGGAACAGTGCTACTTATGCAGGGTTTGTTTGTACCTGATACTTCTGCAGATGTTTAAGTCTGGCAAGGATGTTTGACCAGCTCAAGGCCATATGGCTATGCATGAACTGTTATGTGGTGTACAGTGTACTCACCAGACATCCTTGATTTGGTGTACAAGTGTAACATACTGTGCTGTTACTCACTAATTGCTAACACATCCCGGTGTACGCACAACCCTCTGAAACGGGATTAGTGCAAACAAACCCTATTACATCAGCAGCTGTTCCATTGTATAACAGCAGCTATTTCACATAGGGCCATGTTAGTGTGTCTCTGACAAGGTATGTTAAGGCTTCTGCACATGTTGTACAGTGTGTGAATGATTTGTGATGTTATTACAGTTTGTACTGTAATATGTTTGGGTGTGGAGGTGATGGTGGGTGTGCTTAGCAGATGCAGGTGTGCAGGAACTGCTTTTATACATAATCGCTATGTGCATGAGGGTTCCTTCCCTATTTGAACACCTATCCTTTTGTGGATTAATACAATGGTAATTGCAGGCTGATTCATTAAGGCATTGTTATGTGGTTCCTGTATAGCATGCAGGTGATATTAGTCCTTGAATCCCTTTGGTAATACATCTGAACGTAATAATGTGTTGCTACATGATAGCTGTGTATTTCTGTCATAGGTATTTGCATTCGTCGTAGTTGTGTCAGTACAAGGTATAGAACTTTCCTTTCTTGCCTAATGATAAGCTTATTCTTGTAGCAGTTTAGTTGCTGATCCTGTTTCCTGTAACATGTAGATATATTAGATAAAGAAATAAATATTGTATGCAACTATTACAGGACATATGGGACATAATTATGTCCTACAATGCCAGGACATTTGCCACGTTTAATATATTTGGTCAGGACACAACCGCCCAAAGAGGGAGTGTCCCTCGCAAAGTGGGACAGGTGGTAACACTATCACTGGCTCATGTCCATAGCTCATATTTGTAATAGTGTATAGGCATATACTCTCCATATCCTTTATTCATAAAGGTTGGTAGTGGTGGAATGTGTGATTGCTACGGTCTATGTTACACACATATATGAACACTTCAACCGTTGTATACGGGAGACCTATGGAATGCCGAAACCACAGTGTTCTGATGCACACGGTACCGGGACCAGATTCCCATACCCCACATTACCGAAATCGACAGTAACTCGCGAAGGTAACATGAACATGGAACACACACATGCACACACAGACACACTGCTATCCAACACATCTAAACAAACCATCCTACAGTACATATGAACAGGTGGCCAAGCCCCCCTACACCCCCCATGTCAGTTTCTGTGCCCCCCACACCACCCCCTACTTTAATATTCTACATCCTAGGTCACGCAAGCAGAAGCACAAAGCTAACCCACAACCACACATTACAGTCTCCCAAGAACACACACCACACACAGAACACACACTTACACACACTACAGCCCTAAGAAACACACTTACACACAGTAACCTACCTGAACCGCAACACCAGAAGAACTGACTAACTGTCCATTAACATTGAGAGATTACACCTCTCACATCTGGTGTTTCGGTACTGTATTCTTTCGGACCTTAAGCCTCGGGATTACACGCGTTGGTATGTAAAGCAGTCGGTATGTGGTAGGTATCCCATTTATATGTACCTCCATGGTTATGTAGATGTTGTTAACCTATCTATATATCTACATATATATGTATATCCCCATATATCAACATATCTCTCTCTCTCTCTCTCTCTCTCTCTCTATATATATATATATATATATATATATATATATATATATATATATATATATATATATATATATATATATATATATATATATATATATATATATATATATATATATATATATATATATATAGAAATATATAAAATCATTGGGTACATGCCGGTTTGTCCTATTTCAACACATTCCTACCTTTTGTATTTTATCCTGTCAGTATACACGATTGCCATTGGTACATCTCAGGTAGCTTAGTGGTATGTTATTGTGATGAATGTGTACATGGTTGCGTGTTCTAATCCTGGCAGTGATATCTTACCTCTCAGAGCAGTCAGTGGTAGTGCAAGGGTGATTAACACACATTTCAGCAGTTGTGTGTTCCACATGTTTATTATTCTGTGGAGAACTACCTATATATGCACGCTGTGTTTACGGTATACTATGTAACATGTACACATCTGTGAAAATTCCTGTCAGGGATACTCCCCATTATTTGGAATTACATCCCTGATTACATTATACAAAACCCCTCACTGACACTCTGAAGAATCCTTGCAGAGTGGGTGGTAAACAGTAGCTACATCACAGGGATCCTGCAAGTGGCTCTGCCCCAGAGAGGGACAGTTAGTTGATCGATGGGGTGGTGACAGCAGACATGTTTTGCCTATGCTTATGAGTGGCCTCGGTGGTTGGGCATGTACCTACCTATGTATCTATGAACCTGTACATACAGTATGGACACATGCTGATAGCTTAATTTACTGTTCAGATATTGACTTACCTTGTGCCAATGGCGGTTGTGTGTACAATAGTTGAGGGCTGCCTATGTAGGATGCACACAGTAGACCACCTATACATGACAATTTACAGGTGGTCGTGTGTGTGTGCCATCCATGCTTGCTGTGTATGCAGGTGGAGAAGGGTGTCAGTCCATGAGTGCCTACACTGTCAGTGTGTGTGCTATATGTTCCCTCTTTGCCAAGGCATGGGCATACTGGGCATGCCTCCATCTGCCTACTGGGGCTAGCACAGGGTGACCGTGGTCTGAGTCCCCCTGTGCTTGTGGGTCCCTTGGTAATGGTGTTGGGCTGTGAGGGCCTTCAGCATTCTGTCCCTGCTGCAGCTGTTTCCGCAGGATAATATTGTGTAGCATGGCACATGCTATGAAGATGTGGGCACATGTTCCTGGAGAGTTCTACAAGGCTTCATCAGATATGTCCAAGCAATCGAACCATGATTTCAGCATCCCAAACATGTGCTCTATGATGATTCTGGTTTCTGTGTGTGCCTCATTATGGTGTTCTTGCGTGGCTGTGTGTGCATTTCTGATGGGAGTCATCATCCACGGTTCCAGTGCATAGCCAGCATCCCCCACCAGGTGGCCATATGGAATATCCCCGCTGGCAAATACCTGATACAGCTGTGAGGCATGCCAGATGTGGGAGTCGTGATATCTTCCAGGGCTGCCAGCACACACATCCATGATAATGCCCTGGGCATTGCACATGACCTGGCAGTTGATGGAGAGGAATCCCTTGCAGTTTATGTAGTGCCTACCCTGCTCGCCAGGTGGTGACTTTATGTGTATGTGCATTGAGTCTATTGCACCCAGTACCTCCAGGTAGTCTGCCACATGGTGGAAGAGACGCATATTGCTGGCAAGCTCCTCCTGCATTTGGGGGAAGTATATGTGCTCATTGGCATGTGATAACATGGCATCCAGGAACTGATGGAATACGCTGGATGCTGATGCCTGTGAGATCCCCATGATATCCTCAGTTGGCCTTTGGAAGGTACCTGTGGCTAGTATTCTCAAGCTTACATATTCCTTTGTGTCTACTGGGATGGGTTCTCCTCTGTTACTTCTGGCTCTGAGGCGTAGCTGGCACAGCTCAACAAGTTGCTGTATGATGTCCCTGTCCACCCTGTAATGCTCTACTATCTCCAGATCATGTAGCCCCTGGTAGTTTACCCTGGGTCTGAACACTCGTCTCCTCCTCCATTGCCTGAGATGGTTGTCAGCATCATCCTCCACACCACTGTCAGTCTCCATCACATGCTGGTGAATCAAAGCTATGGTGGCCCCTAACATATACATATTGAAAGTTCCCCATCTGTATACACCAATGGTGCAGAGTGTCTGGGAATACACAAGTGTGTGTGTGGGGCTTTTACACCTTATACTATTGCGCAATGTATGATGTTGGTGTAATTGGGTGTGTTTGTGCTATTTCAGCTGCAGGATATCTTAATTATTGGTTTTATAGCAGGTACTGCTATTGTGGGGCCTTTGTTGTTGACTTATGCTTGCCTGCCATGATTCATGTATTGCCCTTTACTTCTATTTTCAACCCGATTCCCCTCCCATTTTCAGGCATGCATCCAGCTGCCGCCTTTCTTGTTTTGTGCTTCCACAACCCAGGATTGTGTTGGGAAATGTGTTATACAGCTGATCTACTGCAAGTTTGCATTGATCTGCTGTGACAGTTCTCTTTTCTTTGCTGTATGGCACCTCCCCTTTCCTGTTCTGCAGGTAGCTGCTAGCAGCCTTGTTAGCTGTTGTCTATGGCCCACTGTGAGTTTCTAGGTGTTAATTACTCATTTGTATTCCAATTACCATGCTGCAGCATTTCCTTATTTTCTTCCCGTATCCTTCCTGTTTCAGCTGTGGTGCATGCCACGCACAGCCATTTACTGGGTTTCGTGCGTGTTTTCATCCATGTTCACATGAACTTTCGGTTACCTTGTGTGCTCTCAGCTAAGCAAAGCTATGGCTACTTCCACACCCCTATCCTGCGGCCTTGCTTAACAACATGCAACATGGATTAGCAATGATCAAATGTGCTTATAGCTATGGTGGCGCGCCCCTCTCTTGATGTCATGTTTACCTCCAGGCCACTCCTCGGTGTTGTAATGCTACGCTGTGTGGTACATCCTTACACCGGCGGGGTGTTTGCGATTAAGTATTACTTGACTCATTTGCATGGCATTGACTGCTAATTCCTAGTTATCGCATGGAACACTGTCACAGATCCTTAGCAACCCTTGCACCATGGTTGTGGTGTAGCATGCGTGCCATTAACTATTATGGGGATATCATGAATTGCATTACATTACAGTTTTATGACATCTAAATATATTTTCCTTGTGATCCCGTTTGCACACCGATGCACTGCGGTTTTACTTTATGCTGGTGTGGCCATGACATTAAATGTTATTTTTTATATGTTGTGCATGTTGTTTTATGCCATTGGCTATATATTTAGCCATTGGCATATATTAACATTATAATACGTAAGTTTGGTCCACTTTCATGGCTCGTATTTTATGTTTGACAAAATTTAAACCATTTTTTTTGGTTTACATTTCTACATGCTTACACTACTCCTGCACAGCCTCATGAATCGCTATATGCCTTCATTTGCATGCTACACTGCTGTGCATGGAGTAATTAGCATACATGCACCAGGAGCTACGGAGCTCTGGCCTATACTGGTAGTGCACATGGAAACAGCTCTTACCTGAATCGCTCGACGGCCACATTTGGCACTAGATCTCCAACGCTACTCCTGCGCATGGCGCAAGCTTCATGAATGTGTTCTACTCCATTGTGTAGGAGCATTTATGAATTTCAGGGGGCTTTTGCATGCCATTCTCTGATGCATATGCCTTACTCCAAAGCATATTGTTTTTGAACAGCATCCAAAATGTCCTAATCCTACATTAGAGGTGTATTTGTTTAAAGAAATTGGTAAATATATAACATTTGTTGTTAGGGTAAAATATTTTTATACATAAAGAGGCTGGCTAAAATGTTTTATTGCATCAAATTTTTATTTGAACTTTCTCAAATAAATCCCATAATGGTCATTTAATTGTGGCAACATTTTTAATTAATATGCCATAATGAGCTACTAATTCCAGAAATCATCTAACTTGACTTTTTTTGTAGTAGTAGCAGGAGACCAAGATGTTATACTCTTATCAGAAAAATCTTACCATATTCTGCCTGAGAGCAAGATAACACTTATTTATTTTTGTCATTTTGGACATTACTCAGTTTATTCTAAGCACAATACTTCTAAAAATTCTATATTATCTTTAAAATATATCACATATTCCTCAATTTATTCATTCTGAATAATCACTTTAGAAATATGATTTGATATAATAAAACATAAATCAAACATTGTTTGCACGGTTTCAGCCTTATGTTGTAAGTAGAGATGCATCTTTGTAAATTCTAATAAAAATTATGTCAGTCAACGGTTGCTTATCTGCAGCTTTTCCCTTGTTTTAGGCTATCTGTCAAAATTCCTTCTCATTGTATTTAATATCTGACTTTATTAAGCTGTTACACCATTTTTTTCAACTTAGTGCATCAGATATGAATAAAATCTAGGAATGACATTATGCTTAAGAAAATCAAAATATTGTCTGAAGTCCTTTGATTCCTTCAGGATAGCCCAGATGGGAAATGTTCTACTATCCCTTCTCTTTGCTATTCTGTTACCTCTCTTCATATCCATCAATAAGTCCACAACTCCTTTTTCCAATTTTTTGCAAATGGGATATGGGTGTCACATGAATAGTGTCAATCATCTAGGATCAATATTTAGACATTTTCCATTACAGAACTCAGCATGTCAGAACTCTTCAGCTGTAACAAACAATGCAGTTTAGTTTAGTTTTGTGATTCATCTCTAGTGCTGATTTAAAGGATAGTCCTTAGTGAAATATTTGTATAATGTAGGCCATTTATTTTCAGTAAAGACTTTCTCCTGAAATGGCTACTGCAGTTGTAGCTATAGTAGTCACTGTATCACATTATTTTGAAAGCAAAACTCAAATGATAGCTTTTCTTTTTAATTATGCTATCATACAAATGGATATCAGAATTTTCTGGGTCTGTTTATCTAATTGCTTCATGCATAGCTTTCCATTTGTAAGTCTGTGGGTTATTGGGTTACATTGTTAAGATTATTGCTTGAGGGATCTGCATGTAGCTTGATAAACATCACTGAATGCTGATATTTCTATTTCCTACAGAGATATCAAGTCCCCTTTTAAATAAAAGGATTTATGTACTGTAAAACTGTATCAAGAGAAGTGTTGTCTAAGAGTTTGATAACTTCAGCCTAGTGTATCTGTACCTTCTTCAGGCAATGTAGCTGTGCCTTTTTGAGGTATTATTTGTGTTGATATTATGTGCAAACTTCACAGGTCAAGTATAACACATATTGGTATATGTGCAAAGCAAAGAATACAGAGTTAGACAAAACCTTGGAAACAAGACAGATGTTCCACTAGTTAAGATAGATGGGAAACATTTTTTTTCTGGTAAGGAATCTCTGCACCTTTTCAGTTGCTTAAGCTGTTTGATCAACAGGCTGATGACAACATTATTACATTTTAATTGGCTGTATCAACAAGTTGCAATGAGGGATGATCATATTCCTAATTCAAGTTTATATGCTCTTTAACCCATATGAGACATACTGAAACGTCTAACCATGTCCACCATTTGGTGGAGCAGGTTAGCTTTGTAACCAGGGCAGGAAGGTGAAGGCAGGAGGATGTCTGCTATGTAACAATTACTGTAGAGTGAGTTTAGATGCATGTTGCTGGACAGCGAGTTTAGGTTCATGTTTTGAATACTCCCTAATGCCTGATGTAATCCTTTACAGTGGTGCTCATGCATTGCATGCTATGAAGGAGCCATCACACCATCATAATGTTGTATACCTTTATAGCCCTTCCTAGTACACTTAACTAGCTAATGTCTTCTGTAAGTGTCTCTATGCTGATCTAAAAGCCATGAAATAGCTGCACATCCCACATTACTCTCCCCGTATGAGAAGCAAGTAGGTATTTTATCATTCGTCTCCTTTCCCGCATTATTCCTTCAATGCCTGAGTAACTAAATAATCCATAATCATCCTGGTTATAGTTTGTGATTCATCCCTCGGTGCTGACATAATTATGTCATTTCATCTGAGCATCCTCAGCTTTCTTTAGACTTCTATGGTTCACATTGCTTTCCTTCCATATGTGCACATTTTCTAAGGTTTTTGCTCTGCAGATGACTTTTAAGCTGCATTGTTTTAAACATTTTACAAGTGTTGCTAAGTTTCATTCCATAATTTTTACTCTTTATTCATATTTATTTAGTTTTTCGTCAAGCCATTGAGCGTTACCACTTACTTGATGCTGGAAAGGACTGGCAACAGTAAGGACAGATACTGTACCACATGTTTTAGCTATTGTTTCATCCAAACAGATTATGTTTATTATTATCCTCCATGAAAGTAGTTATCTAATAGAATTCCTGCTACAGCTCAGTAATAATATTTATACTGAAGGCCATGCATGGTTAACACAAGCTGTTTTCAGTGGTATAGCTAAACGGAATGCAACACAGCAGAATTTACAATGAAAATTCAGCTCATATCTGTCTACCACAGACTTGAGATCAGGTGTGTCTTGAGCTGCAAGTCCAAGATATAGTTCAGTGCAATACAGAACATAAAAAACTAGCTGAAGAAATTAGCACTGGAACACACACACACACACACACACACACACACACACACACACACACACACACACACACACACATACAAGCACACAAACACAGGGCTCAGCTTTGAAATTAAATACACATAGTTGCATACTTAAATGTAATATCAGGCATTTGAATTAGCTGTAAAATTCAGCATAGCAAGGCCTATTGCAGATAATAGTCATACATGTTATGAGCTTTACTTAAAGCATAGTTATATACTTGAAATATAAAAATGAACAGCAAACAGGAGTGCAAAGACTGAGCTTGATCCTACCTCCTGCAGAATGCATTCAGCCATGCAAGCATCAACCTTCCCATTATAAAGTCTCTAACAGTCCTTCACCAGTAGTAGATGTGATGGATATTATTTAGGTAAAAATATAAGCAGAAGGGAATCATTTGTGGATTTTGAGGAATAAGTTATATGCAGATTATGCAGGAAATGAAATGCTCCAGCTTTACATTTACTTAAATAGCTCTGACTAGCTTATCACATCCCTGATACGTTAGTTTCTCCTTAATCTGTAGCCTTGACACTCCTTCCCGTGCACTACCACAAATCTTTGCTGATAGCTTCACGTTCACAGCACACTTGCAATTCTAGGTCTACAAAAATTATTTCCTTTGGTTTCTTTCAGCAGCGCAATCATTTTCAGTTTCCTTTTCTTTGTCATGTATATCCAGAGAATAATTATTCACTTCATTTATATTTTATTATATGGAATGCAGCAACCAGCAAACAACAGACTACCCAGTTCACTGTTATGGGTTTCTGCCACTTTAATTAGCACATCTGTAATCTGGTCTTTGATCTTCTCTTCTTCTCCTTCTTTCGGCTGCTCCTGTCAGGGGTCGCCACGGCAGATCAACTGTTTCCATTTCTTCCTGTCCTCTGCATCTTGCTCTATCACACCAACCACCTGCATGTCCTCTCTCACCACATCCATAAACCTTACCTTAGGCCTTCCTCTTTTCCTGTTACCTGGCAGCTTCATCCTTAGCATCTTTTTCCCAATATACTCTGCATCCCTCCTCAGCACATGTCCAAACCAGCATAATCTTGCCTCTCTGGCTTTGTCTCCAAACCTTCCAACCTGGGCTGACCCTCTAATATACTTATTCCTAATCTGGTCCATCCTAATCCACCCAGTGCAAATCTTAACATCTTCAACTCTGCCATGTCAAGCTCTGACTCCTGCCTTTTTGTCAATGCCACTGTCTCCAACCCATATAACATAGCTGGTCTCACTACCCTCTTGTAGACCTTCCCTTTCACTTTTACTGGTACTCGCCTGTCACAAATCACTCCTGACACTCTTCTCCACCCACTCCATCCTGCCTGTACTCTCTTCTTCACCTCTCTTCCACACTCACCATTACTCTGAACTGTTGATCCCAAGTATTTAAACTCATCCACCTTCGCCACCTCTACTCCCTGCATCCTCACCATTCCTCTATCCTTCCTCTCATTCACACACATATATTCTGTCTTAGTCCTGCTGACCTTCATTCCTCTTCTCTCTAGAGCATATCACCACCTCTCCAGGGTCTCCTCCACCTGTCCCCTACTCTCACTACAGATCACAATGTCATCTGCAAACATCATAGTCCACGGGGACTCCTGTCTGATCTCGTCTGTCAACCTGTCCATCACCATTACAAATAAGAAAGGGCTCAGAGCTGAACCTTGATATAATCCCACCTCCACCTTAAACACATCCATCACCCCCACCGCAGACCTCACTGCTGTCACATTACCCTCGTACATATCATGTACCACTCTTACATACTTCTCTGACAGTTTCGACTTCCTCATACAATACCACAACTCCTCTTTAGGCACCCTGTCATATGCTTTCTCTAAATCCACAAAGACACAATGCATCTCCTTCTGACATTCTCTGTACTTCTCCATCAACACTCTCAAAGCAAACATCGCATCTGTAGTGCTCTTTCCTGGCATGAAACCATACTGCTGATCACGAATCATCACCTCCCTTCTTAACCTAGCTTCCACTACTCTTTCCCATAACTTCATGCTGTGACTGATCAATTTAATCCCCCTGTAGTTACTAAACCTCTGCAGATCACCCTTATTCTTAAAAATCAGTACCAAAACACTTTTTCTCCATTCCTCAGGCATCCTCTCAGTTTCCAAGATTTCATTAAACAATCTAGTTAAAAACTACACTGCCATTTCACCTAAATACCTCCATGCTTCCACACGTATGTCATCTGGACCAACAGCCTTTCCGTTCTTCATCCTCTTCATAGCTATCCTTACTTCCTCCTTGCTAATCCACTGCACTTCATGATTCACTACCCGCACATCATACAACCTTTTCTCCCTCTCATTCTCTTCATTCATCAACCCCTCAAAGTACTCTTTCCATCTGCTCAACACACTCCACACTCTCCTCGCTTGTGAGTACGTTTCCCTCATTATCCTTTATCACCCTTACCTGCTGCACATCTTTACTAATTTCAATAAAAAGAGAACCACCAATGTACGTAATGTAGTTTTATGATTTGGAAATTGCACTGATAACTGCATTATACTTAAGTATTTATTATTACTAAAGCATTTAAGGAAATGAATTCATCACATATGATATTTTAATCTAAGAACAAAATTTATAATGCATTCATGCTCATGTACTGTCATTAGAAGTTACATTACTCATATTTTGTCTTGATCTGTAAAATACACACACGCACACACACACACACACACACACACACACACACACACACACACACACACACACACACACACACACCTATGATATGCAGTACTAGTTAATGGAACCAGTGCTATTATGATTTAGCTAGCAATGCAAATGAGATATAGCATCACTGGCACTTAGTACATTTAATTAAATACGTCCAAACAAAATGTTACTAACAGATTATGTATATACTGCCATACTCTAGGTTGAATACCGTGCTCAACAAAAATTCCTTTCTCAAGCTGTCATTAAAATGATGGCTGTATGGATTGCATCTTTTTTGTTTTATGGCCCAGCAATTGCCTTGTGGGACTACATATTTGGAGTAAGTATCATGTCTCCCTGGGAATGTGTCATTGAATTTTATACATCATGGAATTTCCGAATTGCTGATTCTGCTTGCACATTTGTGGCACCATTTTGCAGTATAACATTCTTCAATGTCTGTATCTACTGGAATATCTTAAAAAGAAGGAGAAATCAATGCACAACCATCATCACCAAGAATAAACACAATGGATTACCTTTCAATGAAAACAACATAAAACATTGTTTTATTTATAAAATAATAAGAAACAGATTCTTGGGTAACCATTTGCAATCTACTAACCAAACTGAAAATAAATCCTTGAAATCTACATGTTTCCAAATCTTGTTTTATACCTGCTATAAAAAGAACAACAATACAGAAAACAAAACACACATTTCAAATTTTATAGCAAACACCAATTTGAGATCTAAAAATGTCAACCATGATACTCGATTATCACGAGACAAGAATATTGCAAAGTCCCTTGCGGTACTGGTGTGTATTTTTACCATTTGCTGGGCTCCTTACAAGCTGCTTACGCTGTTCCGTTTTGTCTTTAAAGGACAGTTTGTGAATGACTATTGGTATGAAATCTCATTTTGGCTGCTATGGCTTAATTCAACAGTCAATCCCTTTCTTTATCCATTATGCCATAGCAGCTTCAGGAGAGCCTTCCTGAAAATATTTTCAGTACATCTTGGATTGCAATAAAATTAATGTACAATGCTAATACAGAAAATGCAATATCTTTTGTGACAAAATAATACTAATTAACAAAAAATAAATTATTATTAATTTTACAGTCATTTTCTAGACATATATTTTTAATTATTACTTAAAACTACATGTCAGAAGAAGAAGCATATTTTAATTTGTGGGAAATGTAAGTACATCAGCCATTTAGAATTATATGCTTTGATGGATAAGTGATTCATTTAATAGACAGCTTAAGAAAGAACTTACACATTTATTTTTAAGAAAGCTTTTAAGAGAATTTAATCCTTTGAGAATAATGTTTAATAGACTGAGTGCCAGTTCATGAAAAAAAACAAAACAATGTAGGACACACATTCATTTGCCTCATTGTCACAGCACACACACACACACACACACACACACACACACACACACACACACACACACACACACACACACACACTCACACACACAAGTCAAATTAGACAAAACACTGCTCACTCATACACTTTTCACATCCCTTGCATACTGGAAACAGCCTGAGTTCTAACATGCACACACCAAAGCATAGAAACCTCCAAGTGACCACTCAATCAAATGCAGACAGACACTCACTAACCCACCCACATACCCTTTTTTAATCATACTTACAAAGTGAGGCATACAGACATTCACATATATTCAGACACATGCACACACACACACATTGACACCCAAACACAAACTCAAGCTCAATGAATCTGTCCTAAAGGGGAACACACCATTTCTTCTATAGCACAATATTCACTTAATTGTAGGCAACCACACTGATACTGAATAAACAAGATAATGTTCAGTTCACATACTTAAGAGGAGTGTGCATATGAACAGTGAATTAAAGTGAGCTGGTACTCAACCACCAGAAGTACCACAAAGAGTGTGGCACTCAATTCAGCCTGATAAATTCTTAATTTTGTGTTTTCATTTTGTGGCTTAGTTTTACTTCTTCAATTTGTATGTGAATCTTAGAGATGCACTATAAAATAAACCTCTGTTATAATTATCTGCAGTTACATGCTATTTATGTCATATTTTACAGGTTTAGGACATATTGCTATAAATTTATCATTATTTATTATTAGCGTTTGATTACCTGAGTAGTTAGACTGGGCTTAAGACACATTTTCAGTGGAGGCCAGTGGAGAAAAGCACCACACTAAATGCATACATTAACCCTGGGATATATTAAACAAAAGTTCCATGCAGGAACAGTGTAGCCGCTCATGCACAGAATATGGCTGCCGAGCGATTCAGGAAATAGCCGATCTGATGTGCATGACCCTACCAATACTGTTCCTACATGGAAAGCCGTGCAGAATACTAATTACCTCATTTGCTGGTAAAAAACATGCAAATAAGGTGAATTAGTGATTCAAGAAGCAGGCAGGCATCCATGTAGGAACAGTGCTAATTACAGAAATGTGTTCGGTTACTAACCACACACATTTCTGCAAATAGCAAAATGGAGGCATGACAGCTTAAATACAAGCATTTATTATAAACTTTAGGCATGCCAGTGGCCAAATATATGGCCATTGGCATGGGAAAGTGTTTAATTTAATAAAAAATGGAAGTATTGTTTTTTGGCCGATCTCAGCCATTTAAGCATAAGTGTTCTAATGGGATCATACCGAAAAAAATATATATATTAAAACTCAATTTTAGGGGAAATGTGCATTTTGCCATTATAGTCAATGGCATGCAGAATCAAAACATTACCAGGGAACACTGGCTGTAAAGGGGAAAGGCTCCATTTCAGAGAAGTAACTATGGACTAAGGCAGTGGGGTATGCAAATGAGGGGAAATTTGCTGAATCACAAAATATTGTAAGTCCACACACTGCACCTAACCATGTAGGTGCTAGAACAGGATAGTGTAGACAGGAGGAACAGCTAACTTGAAACGGGGGTGTGTCATGCTTGCTGTGAGCACACTGGTGCTCCATTGTCCAGGTTTGCACTTAGCTAAGCACAACTAAGCAAGGGGGTATGCCTGACCCTGTATTGTCTTACACCTTGAAATGAAGAGCATGTTCACATCCAGGGAGGGCCATTTCTGCTAAAATGTGTTTACCTTAGCTAAACCGGTGTGAGCAGTACACATTGGGTCTTAAACAAAAAAAAAAACGTTAATAGCAGCACTGTTTAAGTTTAGGCAGCGGGTTTGTGCTCCATGCATCGGGGATTGAAAGGGGCAGAAATGGGAAGGGGAAAAAGGGAAATAGCAAAATACAGGCACTCAAATACAACTAAAATAGCTGGCAGGTGGAATGTGTCAAAGTCAGCCAATCACACAGGCAGCATCTGCAGAACACCACTATAAACTATGCAAACATCTTCCAGTCTGATTTTTCCCACAAACTCTGTGCCATAGGTGTACACATACGGGGGAATTTTAACTAACAAAACTAGCAAAAAATGTTAGGGGCTGCTCTCACTTTGGCTATCAGTATGTGCAAGAGACCAAGGGCGCTGAGGAGGATAATGCTGACAACCGACTCAGACCAAAGAGGAGAAGAGTGTTCAGACCCAGGGTAACCTACTAGGGGCTACATGATCTGGAGAAAGTAGAGTGCTACAGGATGGACAAGGACATACTTCAGCAACTCGTTGAGCTGTGCCATCCTTGCCTCAGACCCAGAACCAACAGAAGGGAACCCATCCCAGTGGATACCAAGGTATGTGTAGCCTTAAGAATACTAGCTACCGGTACTTTCCAGAGACCAACTGGAGATATCATGGGGGTCTTACAGGCATCTGCATCCAGGATAATCCACCAGTTCCTGGATGCCATGTGACCACATGCCGCTGAGCACATTTACTTCCCCAATACACGTGAGGAGAGGACCAGCAATATGCATCTCTTCCACCATGTAGCAGAATACCTGAAGTTACTGGGTGCCATAGACTGCATGCACATCCACATCAAAGCACCACCCAGTGACCAGGGTAGGGTCTACTTTAACTGCAAGCGGTTCCATTCCATCAACTGCCAGGTCATGTGCGATGCCCAGGGCATTATCATGAATGTGTGTGCTGGCAGCCCTGGAAGCTATCATGACCCAATCTGGCATTTGTTACAGCTGTACCAGGCATTTGCCACTGGGGACATCCCATATGACCATCTGGTGGGGGACGCTAGCTACGCAGTAGAGCTGTGGCTTATGACACCCATCAGAAATGCACATACACCCACACAAGAACATCATAATGAGGCACATGCACAAACCAGGATCATTATAGAGCATGTGTTTGGGATGCTCAAGTCATGATTCTGCTGCCTTGACATATCCGGTGGAGCCTTGCAGTACTCTCCAACCACATGTGCACACATGTTCATAGTATGTGCCATGCTACACAATATGATCCTGCAGAAATTGCTGCAGCAGGAACAAAATGGTGAAGAGCCACACAGCCCCCAACCATTGCCAAGGTCTCCACTGCATAGAGGGACTCAGAGGAGGAACATCCTGAGCCTGCCCCTGTAGGCAGACAGAGGCGTGCCCAGTATGCCATGTCCTTGGCAAAGAGGCATAGCGCATAGACTGACACTGTAGGGCCCAAAGGACTGATATCTCTCTCTGACTAGCATACACAGTAAAATGGATGCTAAACATCACACCACCTATACCTTACCATATATAGGCAGTGTACTGCATGCATCTGACATAGTCAGCCCTCAAGCACTATCCTCACAACTGCTTTAGGCACAAGGTAAGTCAGTCTTCTTAACAATAAATTAATGGAGTAGAATGCTCTGATAGCATGTCTGTGGTACTGATGCAAGCATGCAAGGGACTGGGGCTGCTTACTGGAATAGCAGCAGACAACTGACAGCTATGTGGGGCAGCAGGATGTGTATGCCCAGTACTGGATTACTCACAATATGCAGTACCACCCTAGTTGAAAAATACCACTACAGTATATGTGGTGAGCCAAATAACTGGGGGAAATCATAGATCACATGCATGGATGTCAAAGTGGGGGTCCCATACTCACTCTAGCCTCACCCACTAGATCAGGTGTAGAAAACTATGAATGTCCCACCTACAGACTTACACAGTGATATCACCGCAGATCTGGCAGTGGTAGTATGGCTCTGAAAGGTAAGAAGTCTGAAACTAAACATATTTATGCCAGAAAAATCTGACCTGTGGTCGATACTGTTATGCCTGTAGTCTCAAAGATAGGGCACACCACTATGCTAAATGGGACCAAAATGTTAAGCAAATATCAGCACAGTCTGTGCAAATATGTATTGTGTACAGATGTGTCACCACCCCCATAGTCCCAAAGAAATGCAGTAACATGCTTCTAGCCTTAAGCAGCATCCAGCTGTCAACTAGAGTGATGGCTCAACATAAACAGAAAGCAAATGACAGTAAGACAGAGTCAACTTACTGGTGCCATCCCAGGGGCATCCACTGCCTGGCAGCCTGGGAGCATATGATCATCAGAATGCACTGCCTTGCTACAAATGTCCTGCATCTGTCACACCTAGGCTAGAGGTGTCTGACAAATGTCCATGCCTCACCCACAGTGCTCTGTTAGAGAGTGTCATGGGGTCCATAACACCAATATAACAGTCTACAAAATGCAAAGAAATGCCATGCTGCTAACAGCTAGGAGCAAACCTGCCAGTCTCAGAGAGCCAGAAATCTGGACAAAGCCATGAATAATGGGATGATAAAGGTCCAAAGAGAAGGACACCTTTGAAATACTGCTCTTATAATGTTAGAAAGTTGATGTAATGATTGTATTAGCATGGAATGTCTGAATGGTGTGAAGTCTGAAATTGCAATATCAACTGTCAGTAATATCTGACTTCAACCCTGAGTGACTTGCAAAAAACTTTTCCTTGAAAACCACACTTGTTTGGTAACCAACCAGATATATGAGTCATGAATCTGGGCATTCTGTGATACTCTGTACAGTCAACAAGTAGGGCTAGGAGTCTAAATATGGGACTGCAGTCATTGCAGGCAGTCCAAACCCTAGATGATGGTGACATGTCTGGACCCACGGAACTCTGGCCCACAGCCATGGGGAGTAACACACCCTTCCCCAATCACTCACCTTATGCAACATCCTGACCCCAAAATGTGGCCAGCCAAGCCAAATGAGGTGGGCCATAATACATGTCAGACACACACACACACACACACACACACACACACACACACACACACACACACACACACACACACACACACACACACACACACACACACACACACACACACCTCCAGGCTGGTCAAACAGTCTGACACACACACAAGACCCTCCAAGTGCAGTCAACCTTTGAGAAGACCCCTATGCAATGTACTGGTAGCTATAGACCAACATAGATGACCCAGGACCCCCCCCCCCCATTTATCATATCCCCGACAAATCTATCTCGAGTCTGCCTGTCACCCTGTTTCTGCCTGACATATATTACCCAACTGTGGACTGGAAATCAGACCATGCCATAACAGAAATTCACAGAGATTATACCACTGTAATATATCACCAAGGTGCTGTACCATTTCCACAGGTCCTGCAGTCAATTGGTTGTAGGCACACCTCTCAGCAGGCTGGATTGCACAAGAATGCCTAGCACTTGGCCCATAATATTAATGTGTACATCATCCATCCTGTATTCCTCTGCTAAATCACTGTGATGATCTGAAGAGGTATGTCACGAGGTACTGAAACAATACATGACAATGTCAAATGTCATATATGTCAGATGTTTGCTAAAACAAACCCTGTAACCCTAGCAACCCATACTTTACCAAGAGAAATAGTCACAATCACCATATGACCCATTTTCTCCCCATTTTGATAGCTATCTCAGATATCCTGCACCAACAAGTTGAGAGGTATGTCTGTAGTGGGTCTATATCATATGAGTGAATTGCACAAATTGTGAACGCTCATAATATCGAACGTACCGGACCTCAAAGTGCTTTTTCTGAGATTGTGGTACAGTGAAGAATGGGATATTTGCTCTTTCTTCACTGTAGTGCAATCTCGGAGTTGGAATATATATTTAGTGGGGGGTTGTGGGGTACAGCCTCCCCACAATAGGAAGTTTGAGGTCCAGTACGTTCGATATTATGAGCGTTCGCAATTTGTGCGATTCGCTCATATGATATAGATCAGTCTGTGGCACAAAACAAACCAGACTGGAGTACAACAATCCCTGGAATGGAGTCCCACATTTACTATAGAAGGTCACACTGGGCATGTTCATACACTTAGAAAACTGTCAGTAGGATCTAGGAATTAACAGGCCTTTCCCACCCAGTGCACATTCCATTGCCCAACTTTAGTAGTCATGCAGATATCAGTCAACGTAGAAGTCCCTTTTATCAAGCCTCAGTCCTATAAGCTCTGTGGCATGTGTGATAACTGCATAACACTATAGTACAAATAATTAGGCAGGAGTTCTAATCTCAGTCCTGGCAAATGTAAAAGTGTGTGTGTTTATAAGTTAAAGATTTTGGGTGCATTCAAACACAGTACACTTCCCATTGCTCTACTTTAGCAGCCCTGCAGATATCCCTTTCGTCAGGTCTCAGGCCTATATGTTCTGTGGCATGTGCGATAACTGCATAACACTATAGTTATAAGTAACTAGTTAGGTAGTAGTTATAATCCCAGTTCTGGCAAATGTGTGTGTGTGTAAGTGTGTATATGTGTAGTTTAAAGTATTGTATGGCCTCTCTCACCCAGTACATGACCCATTGCCATACTTTACAAGGGCTGGTGATGTTACACACCATAGAAGTACCTTTGAACAACCTTCACCCTATAAGCTCCGTGGCATGTGCGATAAATGAGTAATACTATAGTAGCAATAAATAGATAGGTAGGGGGTCTAATCCCTGTCCTGGCAAGTGTGTGTGTGTGTGTGTGTGTGTGTGTGTGTGTGTGTGTGTGTGTGTGTGTGTGTGTGTGTGTGTGAGAGAGAACAGTATCCTGTCTGTGGGGGGGGTTGTTGTGCGTGTGTGAGAAGCATATCCATCGGGGCGGGCTTTGCTACTTTTTACTGTTGCCCACCCAGTGTCCACATTACAAGGCCCACAGTTGTCATCCACTGTAAAGGGACCTGTAGACACTCTGCAGCCCTGTAAGCAGTGTGCCACATGCAATAACTATGTGATAGTATGGAATAGAAAACAAGATAGGCAGCCCATCTAATCCTTGATATCACTCCCCACTCAAGAATCATACACAAACACATGCAGGTAGGCAGCAAACACTGCATCAGTAGGTGGCCTGCAAACTGGCTCACAGATAGAAACCACAGTGTGAAAGTGTGTACTCCATATCAGACTGCTGAACAGTCATGAGTGGAGTCTCACAGGTTGTGGACCTGGGTCCCCTCATGTTTGGGATCCACACCTCTGAGGACCAGCCCAATATGAAGGTGCCCTGGCTGACAATGTCTGAATATGACTACAAGCTGGGTGCTATTATTACCCCCAAACATGAGGTTGACATCCTACACAAAGGTCTCTATGAGACCTATGACTGTTGTTAGAACCATGGACATAAGCTCAATGACAGATGATGTGCCGCCATCCCCTTTGCGTACGACATGTTTCCCATAAAATAATACATTGATGGTAGTCCACTGAACACTGATGTTGGTATAAGAGAACTAGGAACACAGGTTGACAGTGAGCTCGCTGTTGACCACCACAGTGCCACTGTCATTCAAAAGTCCTTCCATGTGTCACTTTTCCTGACTAAGGGTGTTGAATCTGGGAAGTAAAAGGGCAGTGTTTCCCTGTACTCTCCTCTCAGTAGGCCAATCAATGTGTGCTATGGCCCATTTGCCATGTGCCCCACTGGACACCTGCAAAAATAGGACAGGCTGCAAATGTACATCACACAGAGGATCTTAAGTATTACACACTTGCCCCATATGGACAGACTATAACAACTCCAATGAATCTCTGTCTCATATTGGCTACATAGGTGCGACTTCTGCCTGACATATGTAGCCATGTCTGACCCAACCCTATCAGGAATGCTATATCTGAAAAAACCTATCTGTCCACACAACATGCCCCAGATACCTCAATCCCATCCTCACAATCAACAAGACATGCAGGAAAGCAGGTTCACAACCCGGAGACTGGACACACTATGGAATTGATGTCACATACATGTCAAGCAGAGAACATCACAGGCCCTCTTCAAGAGAAATCTGGACGAATGGATGGAGAATGGAATACTCACCTTGTGGATCACTCCAGTGACTATACTCAGTAGACACAAAGGGGAGTATCGGCAGGTGGTATGATGCCAGTGTATTCCCATGAGCTAGCCTTGTAAAGCCTCCATGGCCATTTTCCAAGTAATCACCAATGACTCTTTGAACCTATGGATCTCAGTACTGTCAAATATGCATGTGTGTGTGTGTGTGTGTGTGTGTGTGTGTGTGTGTGTGTGTGTGTGTGTGTGTGTGTGTGTATGTGTGTGCATTAGTATGTATAAAAGTGTTTGTGAGTATGTAAACATGTGGGTGAAAGTAGTCGGTGGCCCGTCTCACCCAGTGCAACTACTATTGCTGTACCTTACAATTGTTGTAGATGTTATTCGCTATATAGGTACCTTGAAACACTCCCCAACCTGTAAGCTCTGTGGTGTGTGCGGTAAATGCATTACATATAATACCAATAACTACATAGCTAGGGGTTCTAATATGAGTCCTGGCAAATGTGTGTGTGTATTATTGTGCGTAAGTGTGTATATGTGTAGGTTACAGTATGTCCAGTATGTCATGGCCTATCTCACCCAGTACATCACCCATTGTCATAATTTGCAAAGCCTGGTAATGTCCCTCACCTTAGAAGTACCTTTGGGCAAGTGTCACCTCATAACATCCGTGGTGCATGTGATAAATGCGTAACAATGTAGCAACAATAAATAGATAGGTAGTGGTTCTAATCTCAGTCCTGGCAAATGTGTGTGAGAAACGAATATTGTGTGTGTTTGTGTGAGAACGACATCCATTGGATGGGCATGGTTTCATATTTTATGCCATGTTACTCGGAGTACACATTGCTAGGTCTACTCTATGAGGTCCGCTGTTCACATCAACCATAGTGGTATTTGTAGACACTCTTCAGCCTTATAAGCCCCGTGCAACAGTATGGAGTAGTATGGTATGAATAACAAGATAGGTTCATCTCCTAATTTCAGTTCTGGCAAGTGTGTGTGTGTGTGTGTGTGTGTGTGTGTGTGTGTGTGTGTGTGTGTGTGTGTGTGTGTGTGTGTCTGTGTGTGTGTGTGTCTGTGTGTCTATTTGTGTATAGCAGTCGGTGTGAGTGTGTAGACTTGTATATGACACTATTATGAGTACTCTCACACCCAGTACACCCATCATTGCCATACCTCACAAGGCCATGTGATGTTATTCACCTTACAGGTACCTTGTAACACTCATCACACTAGTTGTCCTGTGCCACCTGCAATAAACACATTATAGTGTGGTACCACAATTTGATGGGTAGGGTTCCAAACACAACACTGGCAACGGTGATCCTGTGCATGCATGTGTGTGTGTGTGTGTGTGTGTGTGTGTGTGTGTGTGTGTGTGTGAGTGTGAACAGTATTTTCTGTGTGTTTGGTCGACACAATATTCTCTGGGGTTGAGCACATTAGCAATCTGAGATGCGTTCCACCCACCACACTTACCATTGTCTACTCTACAAGAGCTGATGTCAACCACCATAGACTTATATACAACCCCTCAGCCCTATAAGCTGTGAGACACATGGAAGACCTGTTACATAAATCTGAGAAATGTGTGCAGATACAGCTGTAGCTTGGCTATGACATGGTCGATGTGTTACAACACTGCCATACCCTTCGTTGGTGATGTCTGCAGAGCCACATCCTGCTGACACACAGACACCTGGAAAACAAACAGACTACAGCATATGTGAACACAAGTGCTACTAAAACCAATAATGCATCATGGCTGAAAAAGTACACACACACTCTGATATGTACCCATTACAAATGCCAGATGACAGCACCTTACACAGCATTAAATAGCTACTCTCTGCTAAATTCACCCTGTGCATCAGACCCATATTAGCATATCCCTGCATTGTTAGTATAGATGGCAGGGATGTGGCACACGTATTATCATATGCACAGAGTGTTGTGTGGGTTTGCCAGAAGCCTAGGCTGAGCCATACACTTGACATCATGTGTGTGTGTGTGTGTGTGTGTGTGTTTGTGCGTGTGTGTGTTTGGGGGGTGTTCATTAAATGGACTGTGCAGGTGTGGTGTGTGTGTGTGTGTGTGTGTGTGTGTGTGTGTGTGTGTGTGTGTGTGTGTGTGTGTGTGTGTGTGTGTGTGTGTGTGTGTGTGTGTGTGTGTGTGTGTGTGTGTGTGTGTGTGTGTATGTATGTGTGTATGGAGGTGACCTGTCTGAAGGTGATGTCTGTGTGTTTGTATGCACACCGTCACGCTATGTGGGTGCCCTACACAGGGTTATTTTGATAGTTGTGGGCCGTACATGGCAGGGTGTACAGTTTACCATCTCCAGCCACAGACACAGGAACTGGGCCTACCAGGGGTATCACCAGCACCACCAGGGCTGAGTCCAGATGCAGTACTACTCCCTGATGGTGACTACTGCCTGCTAGAGCTGCATCCCTGTTCAGACTGGCCAGGATCAAGTGCCCATGGCCTGCTGCATCATGGCATGGACAGCACACCCCCTTCAGGAGTGCTGGTGATACTGTCTGTACAGGAACATGATGGTGCAAGGTCACATAGACCCTCAGCTGATCGTGGTGCTGCCCTCCATCCATGTGGCTGCTGGCCATCATCATCCAAATGCTCAAGCACAGATATTCCATGGTCAAGGAGTGCCAAGTTCTCCCCCCAACATCTATCCATGACCTCAGTATGTTCACAGATGGCTGCAGTGAGTTCATGAATATCGCCAGTGACACCTGGGACATGCCCATGTACAACCCTGCATATATGCTGGTGTTATGTTTATTACGTGCCTGTGCCTCCATGATGGCCTGAAACATGCATTTGGTGACTGCTACTGTGGTACTTGCAACAGGGGCATGATGGGCTGAAATCCTCCTCCAAGCACCCCTGCCCATCGGCCTGTGTGGTACCTCACCAGCACTCTGGTTATGGCTAGTGCCTGCACCCTCACTTCCCATAGTCAACACAGTAGCCTGGTCCATACCACCATCCACCAACTGTCCATTATATGTGGCCACTGGTGACGGGATATGTGTGGGCATTGTGACTGGTGCAGGGATGGGGTTGACAATAGTGGGATGCCAACTGATGGCACAGATTCAGCCTGTGACAACCCCACCTGTGCCTCAATATAAGTATCATCATGGTCAGGGTCTGCAGAGACACTGACATCAGAATCAGAGCAGGAGGGACCACAGCCACCATGTCCACCTGTGAGGGTAAAACAACATATGTAAATTACTACCTGCACTATAAGGTTATCTGGTAGACACACACACACACACACACACACACACACACACACACACACACACACACACACACACACACACACACACTCATACAGATGAGGTGCCTCAAAGGCTTTACACAGACATCACATTAGCCAACTGGGAACATTCATGACACACAGTCAGACAACAGCATACACACTCTGGACAGACTCTCAGCATCATGCAGTACAGCCCTTTCCCAATTAATGTTACTACTAATATACACCTCTAGGATACATGAGTGGTGTTAATAGGGGATGGCCCCTCATCTAGCACACACTGCACCCATGTAAATTATTGCCATTCACCTGTATAGCACCGTGGCAACTCCTACAGAACATACCTCCCAACTGTACAGGTTTTTGCTGAATGTCTAGATGTGTGGCTCATATGTTTGGTCTGTTCTGAATAACTCCTGTGTTTGTCTGATACATTACTGGTTTGACCTGTGGATTGGTGCCAATAATTAATGTCCTAATTTGAGGTGCAGATTTCATAGCCTGCACTACATGTATTTTAAAAGAAAGCTGGTTACTCAAACAACTTCCCAAGATTCCAATGGATATAGTAAGTGTACACACACTTGTTAACATGCCAGTTTTTTGTGATATATCACATTCAACCTCAAAATCAAGTCATAACATTGCCATCATTTCATATGACATATAATCTGTACAATCCAACTGAAGAACATACACATCAGTTACAGGTAACATATGGTAAATGAAAGAAGTACAATAGGCTGGTTGCATGACTGTGCACACCCTTAAATAAATACTCTGTTAAAGCACCTTTTGATTTAATCACAGCATTCAGTCCTCTTGGAAAAGTATCTATCAGCATAGCACATCTTGACTTGCCAATGTTTGCATACTCTCCCTTGCAAAACACCTCTAACTATGTTAGATTGCAAGGGCATCCCATGTGCACTGCCCTCTTCAGGTCACCCTGCATATATCCTATTGGACATAGGTGTAGGCTCTGACTGGACCAGTGCAGAATGTTGCATGTGTTCTGGTGAAGCCATCCTTTTGTTGATTTGGATGTATGGTTTGAGCCATTGTTGTGTGGAAAGGTGGATTGGAGCCACAAGGGGCCAGTGTTTGGAACTGTTCATAATCATAATCCATAGGTTAAAAGATTCATAATCCTTTCCAACTTGGCTACAGCCCCAGCTCCAGCTCCAGCTTGTAAACATCAACCCCAAAGCAGGACACTGCCATCACCATGCTTCACCATGGGGTGGTGTGGCTGTGGTGATGTGCAGTGGTGTGATTGCACCAAACAAACCTGTCTGAATTGTGGCCAAAAAGTTCAACCATAGTCCCATATTTCCATAACACATTTTCCCACTTGCTTTTTGTAGACCTGATTTCTTGTTTTCAGACTTTCTCCAGGCCTGGATATTGTTTGGTGTGAGGAATTGCCGCCATCTTCCAATCCTACCCTAAAGGCAAGACATATGGAGACCATGGAAGATTGTTGTGACATGTAGTACACACCCAGTACTTGATGGGAATTCCTTCTACTCCTTCACTGTTGCTGTAGGGCTCCTGGCAGCCTCCCTGGGCAGTTTTGGTCTTGTGTTCTCATAGAATGTAGTGGGATGTCCACTCCTTTGCAGTGTCACTGTAGCCCCGTATTTTCATCACCTTTTGATGACTGTCTGCACTGTGTTTCATGGTATGTGCACTGCTGTGGAAATGTTTTGTTACCCTTCCCAGGCTGATACATCTCAAACATGTGGTCCCTTAGCTGCTTTGTCAGCTCTATGTGAACCATGGCTGTTACTGTAGCAGGCAACTGGGTACATGTTAGGATAATCCTGGTAGGACAGCTGACCATTATTTGCTGTTAATCAGAGTCTCTAATTGATGGCAGGTGTGTAAACAATAAGATGTACTGCTGTAGTTATATTAAAAGCTGCCTCAGCACAGTAGTAGCTTCAGCCTGTACGTGCATATGCATCTAGGTTGTTGTACCATTGTTATGTGTCATTATTGTTCCCCTAACTGATTTGTTTGCTTTACAATTGAATTATACAGGTTATGGGTCACATGAAAGGTTGGCAGTATTTTGAAATTGTCTATTGTGCTCTGATTTTTGTATATCACAAATACCTGGCATTCTAACAATTGTATACACTATTTATATGCACTGTATACCACTAATTTATACAATATGACCCTAGTTTTGGGCCTTTGTCCCCCAATTTTGTCGGCTTTTGTCCATGTGTCCTGCAATGACAGGTTGTAAGGTATGCTACAGATATGTGTCATCTCCTGCAAATAGGCCCCTGTGATGACCACCATGATGCAATACAGTAAACACCACCATAAGGGAACATGGCGATATTGCCAGATGGCTGAGTGTAATGGTAGTGTGCATCGTCACATGCATTAACTTTAGCATGCCTGGGATACTGGTGAGCCACAACAGGAAAATCCCATACTTACAGGCTGCTGTCCCATGTGCAGACCAAAGGGACCTATGTAGTTATGAGGGAGAGGTATTGTCAGCAGATTCACATTAGGCATTGGTATAAGATGAATGCTACATTTCTGATGAGGTACAGTACACACTATGATATTCAACAATTTGCTGTCCCTCACCATAGATGTACACTTGTATGCATTACTAAACCCCACACACTAATCCATTTTGCACTGACATATGCATATAGAGACTCTATAGAAGACAGTTTAAATGCTACTTCATTACATTGATATGCACTTTGGCCTTACCTGGATGCTCCTCGCCTGTTGGCTGGGTGCCATTCACCTCCACGACTGCTGTTTCCCATGTTTGAGGTTGTGTGGAGGCTACCCCAAAGTTGGCAATGAGCTCCTCTGTCACTGAGAGTGGGGCCTGTGAGGCTGGCCCCCCCCACCGGTAGCAGTACGGTCCCTAGCTACAGCAGGAGCCCTTTGCTGGGCAACACATATCTGGTCAGTTGCTCTGTGCCTGACCTGATCGTATGTGCATACATGGTGGCCCAAGATGTTCACTCTGTGGATGATCTCATCATACAGGGCAGTCCACTCACACAGATTTTGCTAGCTACAGCCAAAAAGGATGGCATAGTTTAAGATTACATCTTCTGTGATGGCTGCTGTCTCCTCATCGGTGAAAGGTGGTTGCTACTGCATGACACCTGGAAGACATAAACAGAGAAACACATCACAGGACCTCAGACATTGCTCAGAGTTCTTTACAGAGCGAGCACATGAATATTGACTATCATTAGCCACCACTTATAAACACATCATACGCCTGTTCCTAGCAGCACTGTATACATACATTGGACATCTGGTCCAGATGTGTCATGTTCCCCCCTATGAAGGCCAGTACATTGCATAAACCACCATTCATCATTCATGTTTGTATAGAGGGATGACAGTGGCCTCCTTCCTTGCAGATGGGATGTCAATGCTGCTCAGGCTTTGCTTGCATACAGTGTGTAATGGCATTGGAAACATATGTCTGGGTTCATGTAGGATGCAGATAGGAATGTCATCAGGCCCCAAGGGGGCTTGCTTTTGTTAATGTTGATTAGGCAGTTTTCACCTGGCTCATGATTATGAGGGGAGGGGTGCATGTGCTGTACATGTCCACCTATACTGATGGTGAGCCGGGGGGGGTGATGTTTGCCCTAAACCTGTCTGCAGCAGGTTGGCTGTAGCTATGGTGTGTTTGTATGTGCTATGATTGACCACCATTACAGGGTGGGTTGGGTTGTTGCCTCTGAGACTGCAGACATATGTGAAGATGGCCTTGTGATTGCCCTTAGTGGATGTGTTCAATTAATACTCATAGTTAGCCTTATAGTAATCCACCTGTGTCCTAATATGCTTTTTCAGACAAAGGTTTACATGCTTGCCAGTTGGTGCATGATTCTACTTTGCAATGTATAGCCAATATAGCTTCCCATTACATGCTTTGTGCATTGCTGTTGTCTAGCAAAGGGGATTACTCTGCTTTGGTGGAGACAGGCTTTACAAGTCAGGTATTGCTGAGGCCATACAATTATGTGGATGGTCATATATCTGTTTTTAGTAGGCATGGACACAAGGTCATAGCACTGTTGGATACCTCTCCACTTTTGACGTGATACTCATACATATTCTAGTACCCATGTCTGTGTCAGGGCAATGCAATAAACATTAGCTGTAGAAGTGTAACTCTGTTGGATGCACAGAAACTAAGATTACACATGTACACAATATGTACAACTTATTTACCTGACATTTTGCATCCCATGTCAGTTGTTATGAAGCAACTGGGTACACCTACCCATGCATACATATGCACAGGTAATACCTGCTATACATTTCTGTTCTATGTCAGTATGGCACATTGTATTTACAGTCTTCCTGCTCAGTCAGTCATGTCAACCTGTTAGGGCAGGAAATTTGGAGGACACAGCACATACATGGTGGGCTATGGACAAAAATTAGTGACGCTTTCTTCATATTGCTGTAACACTCATACATCAATTGGTAGTACAGTAGCCTTTGCATTCACAGACATACTCTGGAGGATGTCTGACTCTCATATGACAGGCAAAGAGGAGAAAGGCAAGGAGTGTGGTAGTGAGGGTAGGTTTGCATTCACAGACATACTCTGGAGGATGTCTGACGCTCATATGACAGGCAAAGAGGAGAAAGGCAAGGAGTGTGGTAGTGAGGGTAGGAACTGTTAATCTTGTGAGTATGACTGGTATGGGGAAAGAGCTAGCTGATATGATGGACAGAGGAAAGGTGGATAAATTGTGTGTGCCAGAGACCAGATGGTAGGGGTATACAGCTGTGTGTATCAGAGTTGGGTACAAATAGTTCTATCATGGTGTGTATGGGAGGGGAACTGGTGTAGGGGTTAACCTGAAGGAACATTATGCCAAGAGTGTTTGTGGAGGTGATAAGAGTGTCGGGTAGAGTGATGTTTAGGAGGCTGGGAATTGATGGTGTAATGATGACAGTTGTTAGTGCATATGCTCCACTAATAGCATGTGAGATGGATAAGACAGATGTACTTTGGTGTGGTTGGATGAAGTGATGATGAGTGTACCCAAGGGTGAGAGAGTGGTGATTGGGGCAGATTTCAATGGGCATGTTGGTGAAGGGGACAGAGGGGATGCAGAAGTGATGGGTAGGTATGGTGTTAAGCAAAGAAATGCAGAAGGTGGGATGGTGGTGGTGTTTGCAAAAGAGGTTGGACATGGCTGTGGTGAATACACAGTTTTACAAGACCGAGGGTCATAGTGTGACATACAAGAGGGGAGGAAGATGCACACAGGTGGATTATCTCCCATTCAGGTGGGCCTGCCTGAAGAGGATTGGTATCTGTAAAGTGGTAACAGGGGAAGGTGTGGTTAGGCAGTATGATGGAATGTTAGTTGTGGGATGATGTTGCTGATCAAGATGAGGGGGAGGCTTGTGAGGGTAGCACCATGGATCAAATGGTGGATACTGAGAAAGGGTGATTGTGAGGTTGAGTTCAGGGAAGAGTTAAGACAGGCAGTGGGTGGCAGTGAAGAGTTAGCAAATATCTGGGAAACTACATCCAAGCTAGTAAGGAAGATGAGTGGAATGGGGCTTTGTGTGACATCTACACAGAGGGGGGAGGACAAGGAGAACTGGTGGTGGAATGAGGAAGTACAGGGAAGTATACAGAGAAAGAGGTTGGCCAAGGAGATGTGGGATTGTGAGACAGATGGAGAAAGTAGACAGGTGTATAGGAAGATGGGGTGCATGGCAAAGAGACTGGTGGCAAAGGCTGAGGCTGGGGCATCTGAAGGGTTGTATGTAAGGTTGAACACCAAGGATGGAGAATAGGATCTGTACCAATTGGCTAGACAGAGGCATGTAGCTAGGAAGGATGTGCAGCAAATAAGACTGAGAAAGGATAATGGTGGACGTGTACTCACAAGTGAGGAGAGTGTGTCGAGCAGGTGGAAACAGTACTTTGATGGGCTATTGAATGAAGAGAATGAGAGAGAGAGAGAGAGAGAGAGAGAGAGAGAGAAGGTTGGATAATGTGGGCATGGTGGAACAGGATGTGCAGCAGATTATCAAGGTTCATAGGTACATAGGTTGGTACTAGGCTATCGGCCCTAGGGCCTATGCAAGTCTAGCTTTAACATTTCCCTGGATATTTTTTCCCACAATATTTATTTCTCTGGACCCCTGTCTAGCAAGGCAACTGACATGATCCCCTGGGTGAATTTCCTATCTCCCATCCAATCATCAAGGTTCCTTTTGAAGAGGGCCAATGAGGCACTCTGCTTGACATGTATGGGCAGTCTATTCCAGAGTATGGGGAGTCTCTGGGTCAGGAACCTATCCCTCCAACATGTTTTGTTCATTGTGATGACAAGGTTTAGACCCCTGGAGCATGTGGCTCTAAGGGATTGGGATTTCTTTAAGTGGAGCATGTCCAACAGCTCAGGGTTTGACATGGCCTTGTATGTTAATCAGAGATTTTTTTACACGGTCAGCATATGGCATCTGCTTTAGGCCTGTGATTCTTTTAGTGAGGTATTTTTGTGGCCTTTCCAGCAGTTGCTGATGTCTTGTGAGGTACATACCAAACGGGGAATTATACTCTATAATAGGTCTAATGAGGGATGAGTACAGTGAGACAATGACCTCCTTTTTTCTGGATGAAAAGCCCTTAGTGATGAGGTGTGCCACATAGAAGGATTTTCTGACTGTTGTGGTGATGTGGTTATCGAAAGTGAGACCACTGTCCATCTGTGTCCCTAAGTATCTCATCACACTTTCAATGTTTAGTGTCCTGCCACCTTTGTGGAAATTCATGGGTACATGTTTTTTCCAAAGGGGATAACTATACATTTCTTGGCATTAAGCTTGAGCCCATGGCTCTGGCACCAGGCATCTTTCGGTAAGGCCCTTTTGTAGAATTTCCACATCATTTGGGGATTCAATAATGGCTCCCAGTTTGCAGTCATCTGCGAACTTTGTTAGTCAGAGTCCCTTAGTATTGGCCTGTACTTCAGAGAAGTAGATGCCAAACAAGAGTGGTCCCAGGACTGAACCCTGAGGTACTCCACTTGTCTGGAGCTGGATTTGGAGTCGGCTACTTTTACAGTCTGGGTCCTGTCAGTAAGCCAGTTGGCAACCCATCGAGTGACGTAGGGATTTATGCCCAGCTTAGTAAATTTATCTATGATTCCAGAGTGGGGGAATGGTGTTGAAGGTCTTGGCAAGGTCCAGATAGGCTATGTGTACTGCCTTGCCTGCATCCACAGCTCTAGAGACTGATTCGAAGAAGTCAAGTCAGATTCAGGAGACAAGATTGGCCCTTCACAAACCCAAACTGGGTGGGGTCCAGTGTTTGAAGGTTGCCAATGTCTTTGTTTATAAGTTCCATGATAATGTGTTCCATGCCCTTGCAGATCTGGCTTGTCAGACTGATGAGACGGTAGTTCTCGGGATCCAAGGTGGATCTTCCCTTGTGGGGCAGGATAACTGTAGCTGTGTGCCACTCAGTGGGCACGAAGTCTGAGGTGAGGCTATGATTAAACATGACACTTAGGTGAGGTGCCAATTCATTTTGTAGTTCATGTAGTACACAGCCTGGGATGTCATCTTGTCCCAAGGATGCTGTAGTCTTAGCTTTGGAGGTGTGATTTCTACCTGTGTGACCATGATTATCGGAATTTGACAATCTTTTGGTATTGAGATGGGCCCTTTAGGGGGTGAGAGGGGGGCAAAGATGGCACTAAATCGATCTGCCAGGATATTGGCAATATCCTTGGGATCGATTTATTTAATGCCATTCTGTTGTAGCTCAAGGCAGATCTGAGCATTGCCATTTAGATTCTTGACATAACTATAGAATGCCTTGTGGTTGTCTTTGTAATCTTTGGCAATTTTATTTTCGTAACTAGCTTTTGAGGATTTTATGAAGGATTTCAGCTTTTTACTGAGGCTGTTGAGGGAGTTTTTTGCATCCTGGGATTTTCTTCTTTTCTGCAACAATTTCTTCCTTCTGTTGTATAGTTTGTTTATAGCAGGGGACCACCAGATTGGCTTCCTTTTTTTGGAGGAGCATCTTGGTTCTATTTGGGATGGCACAATTCATGCACGAGTGGATGTGCTCGTACAGTGCCTTAGTGTAGGATTCTGCAGTCAAACCTCCAGATCTCATCTGCGTGGGTGTTGTGAAGTTTATCACTTCTGACTTCAGTAGCATGAAGTTGGCTTTGGGGAAGTTTTTTAAGGAGGTTTCCTTACTGGGGGGGTGGGGGTGGGATGTGGATGTCAATGGTGATTTGTTTATGGTCTGACCTGACCAATGAGGGGGTGACCACTAGTGTGGAGCATCGATCTCCCATGTTGGTAATGACCAGGTCTAGGATATTGGAGCCCCTGGTGGGACAATGGATTAGTTGATCCAGGGCGTTGGAATTTATGAATTCCAGGAAGCGTTGGGAAAAGGAGTTGGTACCTGAGTAGTTTTCCCAATTAATGGCAGGGTAGTTGAAATCACCCAGTATTAGGTTGTTTGGTTATATCTTAATATTTTCCAGTATGTTTAGAAAGGTGTAGTGAGAATCTTTGGGCATGGTGGGGGATATGTAGCAAGCTACAATTTGGATTGCAGTCTTACCTAGTGTTAGTTTCACCTGGAGAATTTCAGATGCATTGTGTTGGGCAACTAGCCTGGAGGTGTGAATATCTTTGGTGAATATGGACACTCCTCCACCTTTAGTGTTTCGGTCTTGGTTTTGTGGCCGAAAAGTGTGGTAAGAATTGTAGCCTGGTATTGCAGGGGTGCTCTCTGGAGCCTTAAATCAGGTCTCAGTTACTGCACAGATATCGATGTTCTCCATTTTTAGGAGTGCCATGTGAGAGAGCATTTTGAGGTTTAGACTTCTAGCATTGAGTAGCATTATCTTCAGATTTTGCATGCTTGTATCTGTTATGGTGGTGGTTTTATCCTTTGAACCTTGCCTAAAAAAGGCACTATAGGGGTGGCAAGAGCTTTAGCCAGTAACCTGAATCCCAGGGGTGACACATCTCTGGCAAAGCATTCTGGTTTGTCAATCATGTCTTCCCAGGCAGACAAATACTAGATCCCCTTAGAATGACACCAGAAGCTTAGCCAACTGTTGAAGGAAGTAAAGATAGCTATGAAGAGGTTTAAGAACGGAAAGGCTATTGGTCCAGATAACATAACTGTGGAAGCATAGGGGTGTTTAGGGCAAATGGCAGTTGTCTTTTTAACTGGATTGTTTACTGTAATCTTGGAAAATGAGAGGATGCGTGAGGAGTGGATAAAATATGTTTGGGTACTGATTATGAGAATAAGGGTGCTGCGTAGAGCTGTAGTAACTACAGAGGGATTACACTAATCAATCACAGCATGGCGTAATGGTAAAGGGTGGTGGAAGCCAGGTTAAGAAGGAAGGTGAGGATTACTGATCAGCAGTATGGTTTCATGCCAGGAAAGAGCAGGACAGATCCAATATTTGCTCTGAGAGTGTTGATGGAGATGTACAGAGAAGGTCAGAAGTAGCTGCGTTGTGCCTTTGTGGACTTAGAGACAGCATATGACAGGACGCCTAGGGAGGACTTGTGATATTGTATTAGGAGGTTAAGAGTGTCAGAGGAATCTGTAAGAATGCTACAGGGTATGTACAAAGTTAGTGTGACAGTGGTGAGTTCTGTATTGGGAGTGACAGGTGCATTTAAGGTGGAGGTGAGAGTACATCAGGGATCAGCTATGAGGCCTTTCTTATTTCCAGTGGTGATGGACAGGTTGACAGACATGATAAGACAGAAGTCCCCGTAGACTGTGCTGTTTGCAGATGACATTGTGGTCTGTAAAGAGAGTAGGGCACAGGTTGAGGGAACCCTGGAGAAGTGGATGTCTGGTCTAGAAAGGGGAGGAATGATGGTCAGCAGGACTAAGACAAAATATATGTGTGTGAATGGGAGGATAGGGGAATGTTGAGGATGCAGGGAGTACAGTTGCAAAAATGGATAGGTGTAAATACTTGGGAACAACAGTTCAGAGTAATGGCAAGTGTGGGGGAGAGATGAAAATGAGAGTACAGGCAAGATGTGGGTGGTTGAGAAGAGTGTCAGTAGTGATTTGTGACAGACGAGTACCATTAAGAGTGATAGGGAAGGTCTACAAGAGGGTAGTGAGACCAGCTATGTTATATGGGTTGGAGACATTGGCATTGAAAAAAGGCACGAGTCAGATCAGGATGTAATAGAGTTAATGATGTTAAGATTTGCATTGTGTGTGATGCGGGTGGACAAGATTAGGAATATGTATGTTAGGGGGTCAGCCCAGGTTAGACAGCTTGGGGACAAAGCCAAAGAGTGGCAGGATTATGTTGGTTTGGACATTTGATGAGGAGCTATGCTGATTATATTTGGGAAAGGATGAGGCTGCCAGGTAAGAGGAAAAAGAGGAAGGCCTGAGATAAGTTGTATGTATGTGGTGATAGTGGGCATGCAGATGGCTGGTGAGACACAGCAAGATGTGAAGGACTGGAAGACATGGAGGCAGATGATCTGCTGTGGCGACCCCTAATGGTTACTGCCAAAAGAAAGAGAAAGTGATGTTGTAATGTCAGTGTTCACAGGTTTACAATTATTTGCCAGACATAACACAACTCTTGGTGATATAACTACAGATAACAGGCATACATATGGTCAGTGTGCATACCACTGGACAGATGAATGGTATGAGCTCAGTATATCAGCTCAGTGTTTTTTTTCCAGTTCAGTTGGTATAATCCATCAGTTTCAGTGTGTGTGTGTGTGTGTGTGTGTGTGTGTGTGTGTGTGTGTGTGTGTGTGTGTGTGTGTGTGTGTGTGTGTGTGTGTGTGTGTGTTCATTTGTCTGCCTCTCTGAGACAGATGTAGAATATACATCTGTTTTGTATAGACAGCAGCTTGCCTTTTGTAGGTAATGCTCATGAGCAGCTGATGGCCTGTGCACCAGTTGGAGTCCCCCACTTGCTAATTGCATTTAGAACAGCTGTGATATCATTCCCATACCCAGTAGCATGGAAACACACTCCTATAACTGAGTACTGCATGTGGGTGTTGCCCTTTTTCCTTGCCTGTGAGGAGAACTTCATGGAGGTGTGTGATAAACTGCATCACAGAGGGTATTCGGAAATACCTCTTAGAACAAACACTATGGAGGCAGCCGAACAAACTGGGGAAGAATGTATCAGACATAGGGGCAGAATGTAAATACTGCTGTTAAACAGTTGAAGTAATGCTAGTTTGACAGGATTTGTGTGAATATGGCTGCTCTGTGTGAATTTAAGTCTGATAGTGCTATGTGGTTGACATAACTCTCAACTGTAGGGCTATCCGCAGACTGGACAGAGTTTGGACTCTTATATTATGGTGTGTTATTCACACATTTTTGCCCTTGAAAGTTCAGTAGCATATTCTGAGGATTGCAGTCAGTAAATGGTAACATCCATGTGTATTTCTGACGTCATATCCATCAGAACAGATATGTTACAACTACCCTGTTACACCAGCAACTTTATCAGTTTATAACAGCAATATGTCAATAATGCCCCTTTGTTTGGGCCTTTGCCCCCACCCCCCCAAGTATGTCAGACTTTGCCAAGATGTCATGCAGTAAGAGGTGGATAGGTATAGTATATCATTATATAGTGACTTCATTCATTTCATCCCAGTGATGTATCAGACTGCCACACATGTTATGTGTATGAGGCCTTATATATGAGGATAAACCCTGGACAATCTATAGGACTCTATACAGTTGAAAGGACTGTGTATTTCTGGCAATTGTTGATAGACTGTCAGGATTGTGTAGCAGTGTGTTGTGAATGTGTTATTTGGCCTGTGTAGGGAGGGAGTAGATGTAAGTGTTATTGGTTCTTTGCTATCTGACTTGGAATGCTGCTCCAGTTTCTGGTGCTCTATCAGCTGTATATGTTTGTAGGGGCAGACTGACACATGTCCCATATCACAGTCAGGCATCAGACTACACTGTGAATTGGGCCAGTATATGTAGGGGCAGTGTATGAGTGGCGAACATGCTGATGATTTTGTTCACACAGTCCATATACTCTACTATTTATGTGGCTTACCAGTGTGTCACATTGAATGTGGCGAGAGTGGATATGGGTATGCACTTTCACACTGGTGTCTATTTGTCAGTGCTGTTACATCCCTGCAGTGCCTGATATATTTGCAATTACATGTGTATTCCCCCACATCAAAATTGGGTTAGTGTTGTGTCACTCCGTCTGTAGTTTAGACAGTGCTTAGTGACATGCCTAGCAGCTCACTGTAGTTCCCCTACTGTTATGTTATATCCATATATTTATCAGATGCACTGCTGCCTCTTTCCCATACGTGTTGTGTCTTTTTGACACATCAGTGGTATGATGTGAAGATATATGTCAGTAAATAGTGGGGAGTAGTTTGGTTTTGGACTTAGGGGCTATTCCAGTCAATATATGTTACTACAGATAGGCGGGTGTCACTGCATCTACTGTGTCACCTTATCTACTCCAGTATTAGGGATATGTTCCCAGTTTCATGGCTTTACCTCCCCCTTTTTCAGGCTTGGTCCAGATTTGTTGCACTAAGGCATACCTCTCGACTGGCCAAATTGTTTCATACTGTCCAGCATTATTGCTCATATTTCTGGTCTGTTCCACAGAATCATTATTTTCATTTCTGTGGTAAATCACTATGATGATGTGAGGATTTCTGTCAGTAAATGATGACATACATTTCAATTTCAGAACCCACATCCATCTGAACATGTATGCTGACACAAACACTGTTACTGTAGCAACATTCTACATTTATAACTGCAGTACATACATTATGTCCCTAGTCTTGGCCCATTATCGCCCCATTTTGACAGCCATTGTCCAGAAATCTTCCACTAAGAGGTGGAGAGGTGTGGTGTTGGGTATGACTCCATTACATGTTATGAGTATATATATATATATATATATATATATATATATATATATATATATATATATATATATAATATGTGTGTGTGTGTGTGTGTGTGTATTCCTTTTTTGATATCTATACATATATTTATATAATAACATATATGCATATATTCTATACATATTTGTTTTATATGCAAAGCTCAATTTATCTGATGTATATACTTTTCCATATTTATCTATCACCATATACATCTATATGTATATATTTGTATATACTAAACATGACTGATTCCATAGTGTTTGTTCCCTACTATTCTATACCTGCACTGAATGATATGTTTGAAAAAAGCAGTATTTGTTATTATAGCTCAGATGGTGTAGTGGTCCATTGCTCTGAAAATGGTGTAGAGGGTCTGGGTTCAAAACATGGCAGGGCTTATTATTTTGTTGCTGGGAAGAACAGTGGCTAATGGAGGCAGGGAGATTAAGGCAGTTTTAAGCAGCTGTAAGTGGGTTTGCCTGGGTTTGTGCGATGGTAAGCGATGCCAACACATGGTTAAACAGGAAACTGCTTAATCTGTGTAGGCATTGCTTAGCATCATGCAAACTCGCTTAATGCTGCTTAATGCTGCTTACTGCCACTTACTCCTGCTTACCCCCTCACTAATTTCTTTAAAAGAAAATAAAAAAGGGGTGATAGGAAAGTGGTGAAAAAGGGGGCATGCAGAGAGAAAACAATATGCTTTTCTTATGTTATATTCTTGTGTGGCTACACTGTATGGCACTCCTGTGTTTATATGGGGGTTTCACATCTTTACTACACTGACACATCACATTTGGACCTGCTATACTACCCTGTTTAACAAATATATATTATTTACTACCTATTTATAAAAAAAAAAATTTTTAGTACTGCTTTCACATATAAAAATGAATGGAATGCAGTGGGGCTCGAACTATGAATGGCTGCATGCGAAGCGAAAGCTCTAAAAACCATGCTATCTCACTTTGGGTATTTTGGCTGTATATTTCTATTTAGCTCCTTCAGATGTTTAAGCTATGCTGCACACAGCTGAGTGACGTGCACACCCGTTTAGCTAAGCTTAAACTTTAGTAATTATTTGTTTTATTTTTCTTAGTTTAGGGATATGCACATAGCTAACAGTCATACCTCTCCACCTCTTAGAGCATAAAACCTGAACAAAGCCTAACATGATGGGGAGACAAAGAGGGACAGATTTAAAATATTGCTCTTACAAACTTAGAAAGTTGATGGAATAATAGGTTTTGCATTAGCATGACTTATTTGAAGGATGTGGAGTCTTAGACTCAAATGTTTGTCATTATTTAATGACTTCAAGCCTCAGCTCTTTGCCAGGACAGTAGGAGGAACACACCTAACATATGAGGCACAAATCTGTACATTCTGCGAATATCTGTTCAGTTGGCTGGTATGCTAACAGTGTTTGCGGACACTGATTTTGTTTTCAAAGTGCCATACGACACATCCTGAGTGCAGAGGGCATGTTTACTGTATGAGCACTGCTCAGACACACCCGCTGCACTCATTCACAGATTGTGCCCGTGCAGGTTATACAGCAGCACGCCTTCATCAATATGCAAGGCGCACTACTGTGCTGCATGTGCATGGCCCGCTCTGTGCAAGAATAGACTTATTCTTGAATGCAGCGTTCATGAATCCCAGGGTAAGTTTATAAAAAGTTACAGTAATAAAGCTGACTACAAGTCTAATAAAAATATTGCATTAAGCTATAAGTTAATGGTTATAAGGACAAAATTGCATGTTACAGCAATGAGAATGTAGTCTTAACTATATAACAAACATTGAAAATAAAATAAGTCTTAAGAGCAGCTAAGTAGAGTTATTATAGTACAGAAAATACATTGTTTGCATGATACATGTTATTACAGACATGGCTAAAGAGCTGAAATAATCAGCAAAAAGAAAGAAGAGATTAAGATATGTGCAAACAATCAACAGCAAATAAATAGAGTGACTACAGTACAGTGTCTATTATACACATGGTTTCTAGATTTTAGGCTTATATATAACATTTGTAGATGAGTTATTTAGCTGCTATAGGTGGGTTAAAGAAAATGCAAAGAGTAGTTTATAAGGTACATCAGAGTGATGGTAAGTAGACGTCGGGCTACTGAGGTTTAAGATAGAAGAGCAAATTATGAAAAACACAAGAACAACAGAGAATAAATGCAAATATATTGAGCTGAAAGACAAACGTATCTTCATTAACAGTACAGATATAAACAATTAGTGTTCAAAGTTACTACATGTCATATTCTGATTGTCCTGAACAACGTAAACTAACATACTCTCTAGATGACCTGTCTTCTGTACTCAATCTTGAGTGTCTGTTATCTTCTCTGAAGTAACAGGTCAAACAAGCTTACCAAGCTTAACTGAACTACTATCCTGAACACAACATATCATATTGCTTCAGTCCAGTAATTTTGCTTATTTATTTTTTCTAACCTTGATCTCAGGCTTTGTCTCGTATGTGCTTTATTTTAACATTCTATTAAGGAACATTCTGTAGCTGACAAGATTGTATCTTTCCCTTCAGAAAAGAACATTCTGTCTGCACACTTTATACTTATCTTTCCATTTTAATAAACTACCTTCCATGCTTGGCATCAAGGTTATTTTTCTTTCTGCTTAACTGTCTTTTATGCATAAGTGAAATACAAATTATTTTACCATTTAACCTGTCTAATAACTACTGTAAAATGGAAATCCCTAATCTAACAATTTACAGAATATAATCCAACTCTCGCTGAAGGCGATTCAGGCCGAAGTGAAGCAAAATAAAAAAAATCCTGAATACGACACCACGGCAAAAAATAATGAACCTATTGAAACAGCAAAATAAACTTTAATTAATAAACATAAAGCATATTAACAAAATATTTAACAGGCCTATGTACGATAAACGCTTTCAGCGAAATTCGCCTTCATCAGATTGTAATCGAAAGTGCTTATCATACATAGGCATGTTAAATATTTTGTTAATACGTGTTATGTTTATTAATTAAAATTTATTTTACTGTTTCAATAGGTTCATTATTTTTTTGCCGTGGTGTCGTATTCAGGATTTTTTTCATTTTCATCTGATATAATAATTGGGTATTAAGGAAATGAGGTACTACTATAGTGAATGGCATAAATATGAACATGTTCCCATCTGATGTATAAGATGTTGTTTAAAGTCTAAGATGTTAATGGTTTGGTTTATGGTGAATGAGATGGGAGGAAGGGTATATCGCTAGAGGTATCTTATTTTAAGAAGAAGCATAGAAGAGGAAGGTTGCAAGAGGAAAGTATGGGAAGGACTGGAGGTAAAGGGAAGATAGCAAATGAAGACAAACAAGCATATCACACTGGCAGATACTGACAGAAGAATAAGTAAAACATGGGGAATAAATATAAGACATGGAGTTTGGCAGAGAGTAGACAACTAATGGATGGAGGATCAAAGTATAAACAGGTGATGAGGAATGACACAACATAATTCAGAATATACTGATGGGGGATAGGGAAAGGTGAGGAAATAGCAAGGTGTCCATGCCAGACTGGTCCAGAGGGACCTCCATCTGGATGTTAGCCACCACTGTGGCAGGCATCATAGAAGGGCACAACTGGCTTAATGGACAGCGATGGCTGGCCATATGACTCAATCATCCACACAGCCAGACACTCCAGGACACCAGTACAGGCATGCAGATGCCAGTCCAGTTGAATCTTCAAAGTACACTGCACTTCCTGCTTGATAACCCAAGAGTTCCCATTGGTACCATACTCAGATGCGAAAGCTTCACCACTCTCCTTAGAAATGGGAACAAAGGCTACCAGTGACACTACAGGTCACCTTTTGCAGGTTAACCTTTATCACCCTCAGATATACAGATCTTGGGTCTAAATTACCAGATGGAAAACCCATTTCAGCGAACACCACAAGACCAACACGTATAGCTCGAACCAAAAATATGCCAAAATCCCTAAACCACAAAATTTCAAATCTGAAATCGTCATAGTCGGCCAACACCACCATGCGCTACATACTACATACCCAAACATAATAAAACACATACATACACTAACCAAACCCTACTTCTAACCCTGCACTAAACCTTACATACATTACCTATCTATGCTCTTACCTTAACCCGCACCCTAACCCTAAGGTCCATAACCATCACACACTTACCCTACAGACATATACCCAAACAAAACAAATAATCCCCACACATACACTTAACAAAACCCTACTTCTAACCCTACACTAAACCTTACATACATTACCTATCTATGCACTTACCTTAACCCACATCCTAACCCTAAGGTCTGTAACTATCGCACACTTACAATATGGAGCTATACCGCAGACGGGCCAACCATGACACTCCGACATTTCAGGTTTTGTGGTTTGGAATGTTTGCCATTACCGTACATTGTGCTATACGTGTTGGTCTTGCAGTGTTTGCTGAAACGGGTTTTTGATCTGGTAATATAGACCCCAGATCTTAGTGACTGTTGCGGATATAGCAGTATTCACAATGACCAGTGCAGACTATCCTGGTCCAAATACCAGAAGTTACCATTTCTTCAAGTCCATAAAAGACATGTGCATTGTGAGATACACTGTGTGTGTGTGTGTGTGTGTGTGTGTGTGTGTGTGTGTGTGTGTGTGTGTGTGTGTGTGTGTGTGTGTGTGTGTGGGTGTGTGTGTGTGTGTGTGTGTGTGTCTAGTCTGTCACACTTTATTAAAATATTGCAGTACTACCAGCATTCCATTACACTTACTGGGCCAGTTGATGACTTTCTTACCCTCTTCACAGTCCATCTCCTGTTCCTGTAGCTTTTAGACAACTGGAAAGAAATACAGTCAACCCAACAATTTTCTGGCAACAGAGAACAATTACATACAATGGTGTTAGACCTAATGTACTGTGACAAAATAAGAACAGAATGCTTGCTGTAATAATTAGGCATCTCTCTCACTTTCTCTAACCTCTTCTTTTCACTAACACAAAAGGACTGCGTGGCACCTCCACAGTTACTAAATTTGTGCCTGCACTGCTTGATAGAGTAGGTGATGTCAGTGGCATCCATCACTCAATGAGCTGGCAAGGTGCTGGCAAGTCACAATTGTCATTCCATACTATTCAGATTAGGAACTATTTTGTTTCTCTTGTAATTATTAAAAACAATAGTTCTAAAATTTAATTCACATACATTTTGGTACAATTGAAGGACCGGATGGAGGGGGGAGGTGTATGTACTGCAAACCCTAAATTCTTCTCTGTCAAGATGGACATCATCACCGATTAATTTTAAATTCAGTTTCCTTAAATGCATATTAAAATACACTATTGTATCTGCTAGATTTGCAGTTCATGTTGGAGAAAATGTCAGTCCCTTAGAAAATAAATCAGCTGTAAATGAATTAAGACATATAGAATAAAAGCTGTAAATTCTGAAGTCCCTTTCTTGATTATACATAATCATTCAAGCAGAGGTTTCCAAAGAAGAATCATTTTTGTATGGTTCTACTCATGAATATAGTTGATGCTAATTCCTCTTGTTCACATAGTTCCCCTGTGTTTGATTGGTTTGTGAAGGCTGGTGAGTCTGGTTCAATTTCCACTGGTCCCTCCATGTACTTCCATGAAAAACCCATTCATTTGACTGGTTGTCATCTTGTGATGTATTTTTCTTCTCCAATAGGTGATTAGATTTTCTCAATGGTGGAAATTCTTCTGAAGTTGAAAGATCTTGTCTATTTTGTCAGCCATCATTAAATAATCTCAGCCTTTGTTGTTTGTTTAAATTTAAATTATGTGACTGATTCCATGAAACCTAGAATTTCTTATCGGATATTTGCCATATCGGAGGTTTTGGATATTCTAAACCATCTTTATATTCATATCTGTCCCTCTGCATTTTTCTGTATTTTCTATACTTTATTCTTTCTATTTATTGTTCAATACTACTAAAAATTGTCAAGTGTTCATATTTAATTTGATCATAGTTAATGTCTTGGTTAATAGCATTATCAAATGTATTAAGTTCTGCCTCAAGTTGGTTAATAAGCGTACCATTATGTTTGATTAGTAAGTCAAGAGATTCACAAACAAGTTTATCAAATAAATGAAGTAAATCATGGTGTAAAGGTAAGTTACAAACTTCTCCAAGCACAAAACTCCAACTCCACTCGAATGTCAATGCCAAAAAGCCTCTATTACTGTAACTGTTACTGTGATTTCGCCAAAATTACTGGAAACTTTTTTAAAATAGAATTTATTAAACTTGAAGTGTGTAACTTTTCATACACTTTTCGTCAGGGCTCCTGCCCCAACTTCATCAGAAAACAACAACCCATTAAGTGATGTGTCTTTATATAGTTAATTGAAACATCATTAATCAGTGTAATTAACATCAATAAAACTACACAAGTTAATGTTAAATCAGCAACACTATAGCCTAGCGTAAATCTACCTACAAGCATACTTTTACTAAACAATGTTCTTAATAAAAAATATTAAAATATTCAATTGATTAAACATTTAAACAGTATACTGAATTGAGTAAAAAAACAAATTGTAATAAACAAATAAGTAATTTTAAAATCTGTCGGACAATACATTTCAAAGATGGTACTGGGAATCACTTTGATTGTCATATTATACACCATATTACAAAAACAATTACATTCACAATCCTGCATAAAATTACCATGCATAGGATTCTTCATTAACTGTTCCTTAAAACGTTTGACCATTTTGCTAATATTTAGTGTTTGAAATATTAAAAATGTTAAAAATATTACAAATGGTTCATTTAAATATTAATACGTATTAATAAATATTAATAATTAATAAATATTAATAAATTAATTGAGACTAAAAAGTTGAAAATTGTTAAATTATAAAGTTACCTCATCTCTCTAAATTTTTCAATCTTAAAATACATTTAAGGGAACACATCTCATTTATGCCAGGGAACCTACAAGCATTGGTTCTGATTTGCCAAAGCAGTTCTCTTCTTTCTAATACTAAACTCTCATTCCCTCCTCTGCCATCTGATGCAACTTGGTCTATGACCCTAAACTTAAAATTATGACCCGGGAATGCATGAGTGTGTCTAGCCAGAGCATTTTCCATCCTCTTAGCATTGATACTGTAAATATGTCCTTTAATTCTATCTGCTAACTTCCTATCCGTCTTTCCTATGTAGAACGCCTGGCACAGTGCACATTTAGATAAATAAACCACTTGTTTGCTGTTACAGCTATATTTAGATGCTGATCGATACTCTCTATTGTTTATTAAAAATTTACTTCTTCTTCTATATACTTACAGCAACTACACATAAAGCATTTAAACATGCCCAATTTTGTTGTAGAAATGCCACCCTTCTTTTGTAGTATCTCCTTTAAATTCATCCCTCGTCTAAAAACCATTTTTGGTTTGCTAGGTAAAAGTTCACTGAAAAATTTAACATTTAATAAGTATTCCCAGTTCTTCATTACAATGTTCAATATTAATCCTGAATCCAGATTATATGTACAAATAAAATTACAACCAAGTGAGTCATCAAGTTTCCCAGTTCTGATTGTATTAAATTCTACCTCAGTGTCACCTCTTACTTGTCTCACTTCTACCTCTGAACTCAAAATAGGAACATATGTACCTTCCATTCTTTTAAATTTCACTTCCATTAGTATCTCCCTTAAAAAAATCAAATGGATAGCCCCTCTGTGTGAAGAAATTCAAAATTAATTCACACTCTTGATCAAATTCTTCTTCTATAGATGTCATACGGGCTGCCCTTACTAGTTGCCCTTTTACTACTGATTTCTTCTGATATCTCGAATGGCAACTAGTATAATGAAGGTACATGTTTGAATGTGTTTCTTTTCTGTAAATTTTAGACAAGTAAGTTTTCCTCTCGTAATCTTTCCTTAGTGAAACATCTAAATACTCTATCTTGTTTATATCGTACTTAAAAGTGAAACGCAAAAACCTGTTGCATTATTAAAACCTGTTAAACATTCCTCCATTTGTGATTCAGTCCCTTGGAACAATATAAAAATGTCGTCCAAGAAACGTGTGTAATAAACAATGTTGTCTTTAAACTCACCATTGTTTAAAACATAAGACCTCTCCCAATAGGCCATAACTAAATTAGCTATGGCCGCACCACATGGTGAGCCCATCGCTACACCAATTTCTTGATGGTAAATGTCCTTGTTAAACATCAAATAATTGTATGACAGCACAGTGTCTATTAGTTCCTCAACTAATCTAATCTCGTTCACTGGTGCTTCTAGTAAATGTAGCATTTCAGCTACCCATTCAATTCCTATCTGATGTGGGATACTAGAATATAAATCTTTCACATCAACTGTTACAAAATAAGAATGTGGAAGGAATTCTAAATTGTTGATAGATTTCAAAAAAGACCATGAATCGTTGGAAATCTGCTTTTCATTTACTATGTATTTTTTCAAAATATTGTCTAAAAGTTTTGCACAAGTGTATGTGGAACTCTTTCTCCCATCTACTAAAGGTATCATTGGTGGATTCTCGAGACCCTTATGAATCTTTGGTATCCCAAACAAATAGGGTGTCCTTGGGAAAGATTGCTGCAAGTATAAATAAGTGTCCCTGTCTATTCTTGCTTCGATGTATAATTCCTCTATGAATGCTGTAATTTTTCTATAAGCCCCATTCATTTCATTAATCGAGGCTTTGCTATATGTTTCACTATCAAGGATGGCGTACATTCTGGAATTATAGTCTTCAAGTGACATGATAACCAAGCCTCCTCCCTTATCGGGTTTCATAATACGTATGGGGGCTTGGCTTAAGTATTCTAATAGATCTTTTTCTTCCTTACTAATGTTAAACTTGTAATTTTTCTTATAAATGTTAGATTTCTCCAAGTTCCTTAAGTCTAATTCTGTAGCGTTTTCAAAAAGGGCTACTAGGGGATGCAAGGGAGGATTGTACACACTACACACATATAATTCAGATTTCTCATTAGTGCTGTTACCCATCAATGCTGTCAGGTTAATTTTTCTACAAAATAGTTTCAAATCTAATAATATTCCAGCTAAGTTAATAGAACGTGAAGGAACAAAAGTATACCCTCTGGATAATAAGTCTACAATTTCAGGGCAAATAACAACATTTGAATAGTTGTAGATTTTAAAATCACCACTAGAATTTGTCAGGACTTCATAGACACATAGTTCATTAACTAATAAGTCCGAGGTGGTTACCATTTCTTCCTCTTGTTCCTCATCCCTCTGTTGTTCCGTTCCACTTGTTGAAAGTTCCTATTCTGAAAATGTTGTTCTTGATGACTTTGTGCATTAATTTCAACACTTTCCTGGTTTCTCGTAGTTTTGGGGTTATTGTGGGCATTATTTGTTTGATTAAGTCTTTCGCTCCGCCTTAACCCATTATTAATGCTTGAATCACCCTCATCTAGTGAAATGATGTCATCAGTCTGTCGGGGATAATTACTGCCAGAACTTTCCCCTGGCCTCTCACCTATATCCCTAGGTGAAACAGTTAAAATACCTTGGCTGATAGGGAGTTTTGGGTAAGCCTTCCCTATAATCCCTAACATCTCATGCTATTTTCTTAGCCTTGGTATTCTTAATTTTTGTCATGTGCTCATCAATGCTATTAAAACACCGTTCATATTCAAAACGGTATCTTAAAAAGTTGACATCATTTTTTATATGTTGGTCAAGTTCTTCCAATTCCAGCAACAAAGAGTCTATTAACAGTTTATAGTGGGTACTCAACAATTGCAATAACTCAAACCCATGCCAGTCAAAAAGGCTCAACAATGCTTCATGAAAAGGGGTCCCCTCCTTCAAACCAGAGGGAAATTGCCACTGCCTTAAGCCTTTTGGCACAATTTTTAAGTTAATGCATTCCTGAAAGTACGCTGTTTCTAATTGTAACTTGCGTACTTTAAATAAATTTTCGTCAAAAATATTCAATTTGACTGAAAGGTCCATGCTTACCTCATTAGGCACTGTGTTTGTTGCATTTTGCAGACTGTTGTCGAACACAAACGGTCTGCTTATCCATGTGTTGAAACTAGCAAAAGAAGCTGGTGTTGCTGGTGCTCCTGAACGGTTCCCACCACTATTCAATACTTCCGAACTGCTCATATTTGTACTTTGACTGTTAGAAACCAACTGTGAATCCTCTGAGGCTGCCCCTTGTGTGCCTTGTAGCTTTCGTGAGTCAACTGGTGGTAGTGACACTTCCGGACTCACGCTCACTACTGGGGTTGCTGTGATGTTAACATTCGCGCCGCTAGCATGCTGTGAACATGCCTGAAAATTAGAAGCTGCTTCCACTTTCTGAGATAGCGCTTCTACCTTTTGTGTAAGCAAGTTGATTAGCAAAGTCAAGTTCCCGTCCTCATTGGAATCATCGCGTGAAGGCAGTGGACTGCTCGATGGTGAAGGCTCCATACTCCCAGACAAACGAACTCGTAAATGTAGTAACAAACTTCTCCAAGCACAAAACTCCAACTCCACTCGAACGCCAATGCCAAAAAGCCTCTATTACTGTAACTGTTACTGTGATTTCGCCAAAATTACTGGAAACTTTTTTAAAATAGAATTTATTAAACTTGAAGTGTGTAACTTTTCATACACTTTTCGTCAGGGCTCCTGTCCCAACTTCATCAGAAAACAACAACCCATTGAGTGATGTGTCTTTATATAGTTAATTGAAACATCATTAATCAGTGTAATTAACATCAATAAAACTACACAAGTTAATGTTAAATCAGCAACACTATAGCCTAGCGTAAATCTACCTACAAGCATAACTTTACTAAACAATGTTCTTAATAAAAAATATTAAAATATTCAATTGGTTAAACATTTAAACAGTATACTGAATTGAGTAAAAAAACAAATTGTAATAAACAAATAAGTAATTTTAAAATCTGTCAGACAATACATTTCAAAGATGGTACTGGGAATCACTTTGATTGTCATATTATACACCATATTACAAAAACAATTACATTCACAATCCTGCATATAATTATCATGCATAGGATTCTTCATAAAATGTTCCTTAAAACTTTTGACCCTTTTGCTAATATTTAGTGTTTGAAATATTAAAAATGTTAAAAATATTACAAATGGTTCATTTAAATATTAATACGTATTAATAAATATTAATAATTAATAAATATTAATAAATTAATTGAGACTAAAAAGTTGAAAATTGTTAAATTATAAAGTTACCTCATCTCTCTAAATTTTTCAATCTTAAAATACATTTAAGGGAACACATCTCATTTATGCCAGGGAACCTACAAGCATTGGTTCTGAGTTGCCAAAGCAGTTCTCTTCTTTCTAATACTAAACTCTCATTCCCTCCTCTGCCATCTGAAGTAACTTGGTCTATGACCCTAAACTTAAAATTATGACCCGGGAATGCATGAGTGTGTCTAGCCAGAGCATTTTCCATCCTCTTAGCATTGATACTGTAAATAAGTTCTTTAATTTTATCTGCTAGCTTCCTATCCGTCTTTCCTATGTAGAATGCCTGGCATAGTGCACATTTAGCTAAATAAACCACTTGTTTGCAGTTACAGCTATATTTAGATGCTGATCGATACTCTCTATTTTTTATTAAAAATTTACTTCCTTCTTCTATATACTTACATCAACTACACATAAAGCATTTAAACATGCCCAATTTTGTTGTAGAAATGCCACCCTTCTTTTGTAGTATCTCCTTTAAATTCATCCCTCATCTAAAAAACATTTTTGGTTTGCTAGGTAAAAGTTCACTGAAAAATTTATCATTTAATAAGTATTCCCAGTTCTACATTACAATGTTCATTATTAATCCTGAATCCAGATTATATGTACAAATAAAATTACAACCAAGTGTGTCATCAAGTTTCCCAGTTCTGATTGTATTAAATTCTACCTCAGTGTCACCTCTTACTTGTCTCACGTCTACCTCTGAACTCAAAATAGGAACATATGTACCTTCCATTCTTTTAAATTTCACTTCCATTAGTATCTCCCTTAAAAAATCAAATGGATAGCCCCTCTGTGTGAAGAAATTCAAAATTAATTCACACTCTTGATCAAATTCTTCTTCTATAGATGTCATACGGGCTGCCCTTACTAGTTGCCCTTTTACTACTGATTTCTTCTGATATCTCGGATGGCAACTAGTATAATGAAGGTACATGTTCGAATGTGTTTCTTTTCTGTAAATTTTAGACAAGTAAGTTTTCCTCTCGTAATCTTTCCTTAGTGAAACATCTAAATCCTCTATCTTGTTTATATTGTACTTAAAAGTGAAACGCAAAAAACTTGTTGTATTATTAAAACCTGTTAAACATTCCTCCATTTGTGATTCAGTCCCTTGGAACAATATAAAAATGTCATCCAAGAAACGTGTGTAATCACCTCGGACTTATTAGTTAATGAACTATGTGTCTATGAAGTCCTGACAAATTCTAGTGGTGATTTTAAAATCTACAACTATTCAAATGTTGTTATTTGCCCTGAAATTGTAGACTTATTATCCAGAGGGTATACTTTTGTTCCTTCACGTTCTATTGATTTAGCTGGAATATTATTAGATTTGAAACTATTTTGTAGAAAAATTAACCTGACAGCATTGATGGGTAACAGCACTAATGAGAAATCTGAATTATATGTGTGTAGTGTGTACAATCCTCCCTTGCATCCCCTAGTAGCCCTTTTTGAAAAGGCTACAGAATTAGACTTAAGAAACTTGGAGAAATCTAACATTTATAAGAAAAATTACAAGTTTAACATTAGTAAGGAAGAAAAAGATCTATTAGAATACTTAAGCCAAGCCCCCATACGTATTATGAAACCCGATAAGGGAGGAGGCTTGGTTATCATGTCACTTGAAGACTATAATTCCAGAATGTACGCCATCCTTGATAGTGAAACATATAGCAAAGCCTCAATTAATGAAATGAATGGGGCTTATAGAAAAATTACAGCATTCATAGAGGAATTATACATCGAAGCAAGAATAGACAGGGACACTTATTTATACTTGCAGCAATCTTTCCCAATGACACCCTATTTGTTTAGGATACCAAAGATTCATAAGGGTCTCAAGAATCCACCAATGAGACCTTTAGTAGATGGGAGAAAGAGTTCCACATACACTTGTGCCAAACTTTTAGACAATATTTTGAAAAAATACATAGTAAATGAAAAGCAGATTTCCAAAGATTCATGGTCTTTTTTGAACTCTATCAACAATTTAGAATTCCTTCCTCATTCTTATTTTGTAACAGTTGACGTGAAAGATTTATATTCTAGTATCCCACATCAGATAGGAATTGAATGGGTAGCTGAAATGCTACATTTACTAGAAGCACCAGTGAACGAGATTAGATTAGTTGAGGAACTAATAGACACTGTGCTGTCATACAATTATTTGATGTTTAACAAGGACATTTACCATCAAGAAATTGGTGTAGCGATGGGCTCACCATGTGGTGCGGCCATAGCTAATTTAGTTATGGCCTATTGGGAGAGGTCTTATGTTTTAAACAATGGTGAGTTTAAAGACAGCATTGTTTATTACACACGTTTCTTGGACGACATTTTTATATTGTTCCAAGGGACTGAATCACAAATGGAGGAATGTTTAACAGGTTTTAATAATACAACGGGTTTTTGCGTTTCACTTTTAAGTACGATATAAACAAGATAGAGTATTTAGATGTTTCACTAAGGAAAGATTACGAGAGGAAAACTTACATGTCTAAAATTTACAGAAAAGAAACACATTCGAACATGTATCTTCATTATACTAGTTGCCATCCAAGATATCAGAAGAAATCAGTAGTAAAAGGGCAACTAGTAAGGGCAGCCCATATGACATCTATAGAAGAAGAATTTGATCAAGAGTGTGAATTAATTTTGAATTTCTTCACACAGAGGGGCTATCCATTTGATTTTTTAAGGGAGATACTAATGGAAGTGAAATTTAAAAGAATGGAAGGTACATATGTTCCTATTTTGAGTTCAGAGGTAGAAGTGAGACAAGTAAGAGGTGACACTGAGGTAGAATTTAATACAGTCAGAACTGGGAAACTTGATGACACACTTGGTTGTAATTTTATTTGTACATATAATCTGGATTCAGGATTAATATTGAACATTGTAATGAAGAACTGGGAATACTTATTAAATGATAAATTTTTCAGTGAACTTTTACCTAGCAAACCAAAAATGTTTTTAGACGAGGGATGAATTTAAAGGAGATACTACAAAAGAAGGGTGGCATTTCTACAACAAAAATGGGCATGTTTAAATGCTTTATGTGTAGTTGCTGTAAGTATATAGAAGAAGGAAGTAAATTTTTAATAAACAATAGAGAGTATCGATCAGCATCTAAATATAGCTGTAACAGCAAACAAGTGGTTTATTTAGCTAAATGTGCACTATGCCAGGCGTTCTACATAGGAAAGACGGATAGGAAGTTAGCAGATAGAATTAAAGAACATATTTACAGTATCAATGCTAAGAGGATGGAAAATGCTCTGGCTAGACACACTCATGCATTCCCGGGTCATAATTTTAAGTTTAGGGTCATAGACCAAGTTACATCAGATGGCAGAGGAGGGAATGAGAGTTTAGTATTAGAAAGAAGAGAACTGCTTTGGCAACTCAGAACCAATGCTTGTAGGTTCCCTGGCATAAATGAGATGTGTTCCCTTAAATGTATTTTAAGATTGAAAAATTTAGAGAGATGAGGTAACTTTATAATTTAACAATTTTCAACTTTTTAGTCTCAATTAATTTATTAATATTTATTAATTATTAATATTTATTAATACATATTAATATTTAAATGAACCATTTGTAATATTTTTAACATTTTTAATATTTGAAACACTAAATATTAGAAAAAGGTTCAAAAGTTTTAAGGAACATTTTATGAAGAATCCTATGCATGATAATTTTATGCAGGATTGTGAATGTAATTGTTTTTGTAATATGGTGTATAATATGACAATCAAAGTGATTCCCAGTACCATCTTTGAAATGTATTGTCCGACAGATTTTAAAATTACTTATTTGTTTATTACAATTTGTTTTTTTTTACTCAATTCAGTATACTGATTAAATGTTTAATCAATTGAATATTTTAATATTTTTTATTAAGAACATTGTTTAGTAAAGGTATGCTTGTAGGTAGATTTACGCTAGGCTATAGTGTTGCTGATTTAACATTAACTTGTGTAGTTTTATTGATGTTAATTACACTGATTAATGATGTTTAAATTAACTATATAAAGACACATTGTTGTTTTCTGATGAAGTTGGGGCAGGAGCCCTGACGAAAAGTGTATGAAAAGTTACACACTTCAAGTTTAATAAATTCTATTTTAAAAAAGTTTCCAGTAATTTTGGTGAAATCACAGTAACAGTTACAGTAATAGAGGCTTTTTGGCATTGGCGTTCGAGTGGAGTTGGAGTTTTGTGCTTGGTAAAGGTAAGTTAACCTGCAGACCTGTGGGGTAAATACCAGGTCCTAAGCCTCTTAGGTATTTGTTTTGCTTTGATGCATTCATAAAAATTACACATTTTCAAGCTGTAATTGTTTGTATTTTGATAATTTATACTCAAACCCCTTAAGTTTCTCATTAATATTTAGAACTGAATCTAAAGATTTATCATTAAAATCAAATTTATGTTGCAAACAGTCATTAACTACTGAAACTTCTCAAAAATTGCTGGTCATTTTTTTTTGTTTGTTTTATAATTTTGTGCTATAAGTACTTTACAAAAGTGAGCCAGAAAGCAATATGTCAGATATCAACGGCATACTGTTTATGAGAAAAAAAAATATTAATGTACTACAACATTTCATGAAAATTCATGTACTGAGGATATGATAAATGGATTGGAAAATAAGGATTAAGAATGGAGTTAAAAAAGATGCCTTTTTTATTGAATGCAGTTGTACAAACATACATCTATGAAATCAGACAGGCAAGGTGAGAGAGGGAAGGAAAAGTTACATTGCCAATACATATGACTTACTTATAAAAACAAAAAACAATGGATGGGTAAGTGAGGTCGTAATAAGAATTGAAAAGTTGTTAAAAAGGCTAGCTTACAATGGAATAAAAAGAAGTCTAAGCAATTTGGAGAGATAAAAACATACATAGAATATATTCTATTAGAAAGGAAATTTATTTTTATTCATTTTTTTTATTTGCAATTTGATTACCGTGGAAGTCCAGTGGTCCGAATTGACCCATTTTCAGTGGAGGCCCGGGGAGAAAAGCTCCAAGATGCATTATACAATTTAGATACAAATGATAGTTAATATTAAAGATCTTATGTAGAATAGTTACTCATAAATGCATTCAATATCATGCATAGCTAACAAATTCATTAAGCTTTAAGGTAGGGATCACACAGTTTCATTTGAGGAAAACAGATAAGGGTTAGGTGTGGAAACAGTTCACATACAAACCTTTTAAAAAATGTAAATACGCTTTACATACACACATCAACAGCAGAATGCTATTTACAATATTTACCAAGATTGGGCTGTGTGATGGTAGCTGTAGGAGGTGAGAGCTTAGAGAGAAATAAATACTTAAGAAAGTGAAATTTGCTGAGTATGAAAGAATAATAGGTCAAATGAGAAGAATACTAGAAAAGATGAAAATGTTTGCTTAGTGGAAAAGTTTTATTTATAATTTCAGAAAAAAATGCATAGGTATATATAGGATACTTATGTATTAGGAAAATAACATACCTCGGAGGAATACATATGTTTTTAACTCAAAAGGAAAAAAGTTATTAGAGATTTGTTTTTGTTTTATTTGGGGCTTAATGCTGATGCCAATGAGGAAAGAAAGAAATTATAATAAAAAGAAAGAGAAGGTTTGAGTTTTAAAAATGCACCAGTACATTTAGCGTATATGCATTTACTGTTGATAAAGATGAAGGTAAAAGAAAGAGGAAAAAGAAATTATAGATGTTTTATACAAATACTATGAAAAAATGTGTAGAAGATAAAAGGACAGTCTGAAAGAGAAAGAATGATAATGAAATGAAATTATTGAAGTAAAAAGTAAGTGAGTTAATGGGGAAAGGAAAAGAATGGTATAATGTTAGAAATTTTTTTCTGTATCCATAGAAAGAATTAAATGGCGATGGAAAAAAAGCAATAAAAGGTTTGAAAATATTTATGAAACAAAAAAATTTTAGTGGAAAATTTGCTTAGATATGTTACTGGTTAAAAGATATATGAAATATAAGGTAATAAAGGAATGATAATGTTTTCATTGTAATGATGAAAAAGAAAAGCATTGTTTTTTGGACAGTAAAAAGAATACAATATTTTGGGAAAAGTGTAAAAATGCATATAGATGGAAAGGATTTAAATGTATAAATATGAATATATTACATAGGAAGCATGATAAAGTAAAGAAATGTGACTGATAAATGAGATAAAGTATTTTTGTGTCTGTATGTATGATCTAGAAAAAAAAATAATGTCAGGATCTGATATATAACAAGGAAAAGAAAAGGGATGATGTTGCAACTGAAATAAGTTGGTTGTCGATGCAAAAGAAAAAAAAACAGAATGAAAGAAATTAAGTGTTTAGTTAATTTCTTTTGTGTTGGTAACGTGCACGTAATTATAAATATGAATGTAAAAATGTGAGAGCGTGACAATTGATTCAACATTTTTTGTTATAGTATGAAGTGAATAAAACTGTAAATAAAGTAACCTCTACTCTTTTTTCAACAAGTGCCTTGGGATCTTTTACTTACACCAGCTTACCAGCAATTTTAACAGAAGAGACCATGGTTTAATGGCTCATTTGAAGGATGGCACATTCTGAGTATAGGTATGGGAGTTGAACCCAGAGCTTTCTGAACTTCCAGCACCAAATGTGAATATACTATCTTTTGTGCCACTGAATAGCTACTTGCACTAGTATTTTAATTATAATGTTTTCAAGTGTTTTTTTTCATTTTTTAGTACTATCAATTTTTTTCTAGGATTGGACTACAAGTAATTGTGTGTGTGCATATGATGGATATTTTTGGAAATTCACAATCGTCTTGTATGCATCCTCATGTACCTGCAATCCTTTCTCTGCTGTACTTATACATTTGTGTGGTATGTAACATATTCTGGCAAGTGGATAGCTTAACACATGTAGTGATCAGCCATACCTGTATTACCTTCATTTGCCATGTCTACTGATTTCTTTCTTCTACTTTTTAAAACTGAGACCATACCTTTCAGTGTGTTTATTGTAGCATATTGTCATGCATGTAATATTTCTCTTGTAACATGGCCAGTTCATTTAACATCTCTGAGTATTACTCTTATTTATTTTCTTCCAAAACAATGTTTTATGCACTGTGCACATTGGGACAGCAATGAGTATTCAAATGTTTTCATGGGATTGCTTATTTTCCATTGTCTACTGTGGTTTAGTGGTTTTGTCTTTTACTAGACTTCCATATGGTATAATGATATTCATATGTATATCATAAGGTATTCTGCTGTTTTTATTAGTCTAATCTTACACACACACACACACACACACACACACACACACACACACACACACACACATATATATATATATATATATATATATATATATATATATATATATATATATATATATAGAAATAAATCAGTCATTTTAATAAAATGGAAGAAAACAAAAGGGGTGAATGACCAACAGAAAATGTTTGAAAAAACAATTGACTGTATTATTGACTTTGAAAACATCATTCTCTCTTCAGTAATGGCATGTCTTTAATCATCAATGTCTTAGTGGCAAGTAAAAGAAAATAATAGTTGTACTGGATATTATAACACACTGATCAAGCAGATTTTTTTTTTTTTTTTTTTTGGAATTTGGTTTTAATGGAAACATCTGAAGTAGTTAACTTCATTTGATCAGCAACCTGTGGGTATCGGATCCGTCCTCGGATCCGAGCTGGCAGCTTTCCAAGCTAAAAGATCCGAGCTCTCAGCTCCTCCCCCCTACCCATAATGCCCTGCCACCTCCCTCCAGTCCTCAGATCTTGTTTGCTGTGGCTTCTGATAGCTTCTAGTGATGAGCTCTTGCCATTGGGTGTAAGTTAAAGAAACTTTAAAACTTTTAAAAACTCTTTCTAGGTTCTTTTGTGCGTGTTGAGTGAGTGTTGTAGGCCTTTAGTTTTTGTTTATATACCTCTTTCCTCCCTTTCTTGTGGTAATTTAGTGTTTAAATTTAACTTTTTCCCTCCCCTTTACTGTGTGCGTGTGGTGCGTGCAATGGCTGAAGGGCCTAAGGCCATTTTTTCAAAACGCACTGAGTGTGGCCATAAGCTGTCCCCAGTGGATGGTCACACTCAGTGCGTTCTCTGCCTAGGGGTAGGCCACTTGTCTTCTGGCTGCCAAGTATGTGCGGCCTTCAACCCCCGGGATTTGAGGGATAGGAGGAATAAGTTAATCCTGGCAGGAATTTTGCCCGCAGATTCTTCTTCCTCCTCTCCCTCTAAGGCACCAGCCATGGCCGCAGCTGCCCTGCTTTCAGTTCCCCCTCCCCTGACTGGGACTCTACCTTCCTCTGTGTCTCAGGGAGAGGGGGACTCTTCTTCTAGAGAGAAGAGGCATAAGGATAGGGAGTGGCATAAAAGCCATAAGAGGCGGGCAGAGTCTCATTCCTCTGCTCCGCCAGCTAAAGTAGCTAGCCCTCACAGGAGGGTTTCCTGGTCTCCACCCTCTCAGCTCTGTTCCCCCCATTTTCCCTGGAGCTGGAGGAGGAGTACCTGTCTCCCTCTAGGTCTTCGAGGCGGCCTTCCTGGCCTGCTTTGGCAACCTCTTCGAGATCCACCAGAAGCATGTCTGACGCTGATTTGGACAGGATGATGCGTCGATTCTTGCAGGCCCAGATGCAGATGGGGGTGCTCCTGCCTCTCCCCCTCCGGTGGGAGCTCGGCCCCTTTCTTGGCCCCAATTGCTCCTTCTCTGATTTCCTATCGGGTTTTGGAGTCTTTGGATCTGAGCAGTCTCAGACCTAGGGAGTCGTTGGCACCGACAGTGGTGACTACTTCAACGCTGACAGTACCCTCGAGCATGTCGGATCCGAGCTCTCGGGGCTGAGAGCCAAGCTTCAGAGCCACAGGGGTGTGTGTGTCTTTGGCGCCATTTCGGTCAGCGCTCATTCCCCTTTCGGGTCTGATTGCATCGGCTTCAACACCGGTCCTTGCATCGGAGCTGAGGGGGCTGCTCTTGGAGCCAGGGGAGAGTGGTTCGACCTTGGCTTTTTATGTAGTGGAGAGGGTTCTGTCAAGGAGTTCCAGGTCCCTGGTCCAGGCTACGGATCCACCTGTCACTCCCACGCACTTGGGCCTATCTTCCATCGACCAGCCCCAGGGACAGCCTGTGTCGGCACTCCAGTTGGTTCCCATAGGGGAACAGGACCCCGTTGGTGAGCTCTCCTCGGACAGTCCCTCCGAGGAGGTGCCTCACAAACGAAAGTGCAAAAAGAGGCACATGGATGCCCCTGAGTCCCTCACAGAGGACAAAGACTTAGAGGAAGGGGAAGGTTCCCCAAGGTCACCCCCGGAAGACGTCTCCTTCAGAGACATTATGGAAATGCTACGTATCAGAGGGGGGGTGGTCTGCCCAAAAACCTTCCTCTGATGAGTCTGTGTTTCTGGAAGCATTTGACGCAGGCCCATCTACCTCTTGGGTGTCCCCCCATCTGATCCCCTGGTAGACTTGATTACTATCAGGGCTTGTAAGGAGCCAGACACTGTGGAGCCAATCCCTAAAATATTATATATTATAATAATATATATATATATATATATATATATATGATATCTTAAAGATAGTTGCTATACACACTATTATTATGTAAATCACGTTCTAGAATTGGTCACCATATATGCATTGAGTTTATTATTCTATAAGATATCATATATATATATATATATATATATATATATATATATATATATATATATTATAATTATATATATATATATATATATATATATATATATATATATATATATATTATTATTATAATACACATATTCCTACACAAACATATACATGAGATTTCATATATGTTTGTTTTTTATTAGGTTTACATAATTCAGTTCCATATAGGTGGGGATAGACATTTTCTATATTTACATATACACATTAACTCACACTTATATGAATTTTTTAGGTTTTATACATAAGTTATTGTTTTAAATGATTTTATCCACTAGGTTAGGTTTTACAATGCTTGTCTGCTTCTTTAAGTAATTACATTAATTAACTAAGTTGATTGATTAATTAATAAGAATTTGTATATATATAAGATGTAGAATCTGAGAGGGAATGTAAGATCTGATGAAGCTGCATAGCGAAAGCGCTTATCTTGATAATTATCTTTTATAATAAAGTACTTGGTGTTTTTAAAAATCTTACGTTACAACTTGTCTTCGCTCAGTCCTGCAACTTTGATTTATTTTAACTTTGACTTTATACTGCTTGAACGAGCATTTGCTGGTACAGCAGCAACCCTCGCTATTTACTTTATAGAGTTTACATTGTTGTGTGTTGGTGCCTTCCACATCAGAGAAGCATCTGCCAGCAACTGACATCTTCATGACTAGGCCATTGTCAACCTCTACTATCAGGACAATGACACCATAAGGAATTTGGTAGACATATGCTGTCCTCAAATAAAATGAAGGGAGTGCATGGAATGCATATCCCAGTGGACAAAAAGGTCTGTGTAGCACAAACCATCATCATACAGTATTGGTGGTGATAATTTATAATAACACTATTACAAGACACGTAACACCATTGTACCTAGGTCTGGACTTCTGAAAGCCCAAATATGCTGCTTGACTACATCTAGTTGTAGAATGCAGTATAATGCAAAGATATGCAGTAAGATATTTGTGGTCTGCATCATGCTACATAATGTGGTACTACAAAAGAATTTGCAACATGAGGACACTGTAGCACTACTGTGCATAATTGTGGCAACAGCAGCAGAGGATGAGCTACTTGAGGAGGTATCAGTGGAACCAGATGTGGCAATATCTAGTGTTAAGCAGAGATAGGTGCAATGGGTCTAGTTTAGATAATTGAAATACCACTTACCTGACCTTTAAATCGCTGAGATGAAAGCACTGAAAATCCACTTGAATGAACACTGACATCACTGACAAAAAACTACAGGTAAGTAACCATTTGGCCACACCCCAACAAAACATGAAAACTGATCCACAAGAAACCCACCTATGTGGGGGGCTTTGCCCCCCCCCCACCCCCAACTGAATTTAAGAACTCCGAGATCGCACTACAGTGGGGAAAGCAGCAAAGTTCAGCATGTTGGATAAGTGGTTGCTTACCTGTAATTTTTTGTCGGTGATGTAAAAGTTCATTTAAGTGGATTTTCGGTTCTTTCATCTCAGCATTTTAAAAGTTGGGTAAGTAGTATTTGGTTTATATAAAGTAGACCCAGGTGCAACACATTGTGGCACTGGCAAAGAGGCAACATCTGGTCCACAACCATGGACTATGACAAAACAAACACAAAATAAAATTTATGAATGCAATACCACAAGCAGGCTATGCAGTACAGTTAACTGACTGTCCACATTGCATATTAGACATTATCAAGCTAACACAGGCCAGGTTGGGCAGGCTAGGCACATACATTATCATTTTCCTGAGGTAGGACCAGTGACAAAGGACAGCAATGTTAGCATATGTGTTAGGATCATGGGATGTATGCATTACCTACTCACATGGCAAGGAGCCTGGGAAGAATCAGGGATTACATTGTTTAGTGATAGGATGGAGATATAGGGGTGGAATAATGGCTGGATGTAATGTGTCCCTGCAGTGCTAGTACTGGAAGAATCTTGTCAAGGGGCTGGTATACCATATTAGGAGCATGCATAGGAAGCCCACTATAGCAGCCATGTGCCGTTGAGTAGAATACTGACATCCATGACCCCAAGAATGTGCACAGGTAGGTGTTGTTTAATATAGAACTGGACAGGAGTGTGAAAAGCTGATTATTTTGCCAGGTTGGCTGTGCCCACAATGTTGCTAAAAAAGTGTCAGCAATGATCGTGTGAGTTCCACACCTTGGGTAGAGGCAGTCATGGAGAGTGGCGGCAGTGAATTTGTCTTTAGAATGGTATGTCCCACCTGTGGAGGCCTGGAGTTTGATATTGCAATTCACATCTCACCCCTAGCTTGGCTATTGTAGCCCATTACCCATATCTTATGTCTGAAATTCATTCTAGTATAATTATTCACTTATTTACAATATGTTTGCTAATCTGCTCAACAGTGACTTGCTAACCTGTTATAAGGGACTTTCTGTATTATTTAGCCTCTCTTGGATATGCTGATCTTAAATGCTCAGGAGTATCATGAGTAATCCTTTCATTCATTTATTGGATAGATGTGAATCATCACATATCAGTTTCCTGAAGAGTGTTTGCTTTATTCTGTGCCTTAACCTGATAAACCAATTAAGCTAGCTTGCAAATATATTGATACCAACATAAGGGCATAAACACCTTTATGCATTATCATCCACTATGCTTGTGTGGATGTGTATTCCAGTTATATTGAAAATTCCCTTTTTTCTCTGATTTCCTTTCTCCATCAGACTGCAAACATATCCTATAACAGGATACTCTTCCCATTTGGAAAACATAACTGTTTTCATCTGTTCTGTATATTGTCATAAAGTTGGTTATGAGTCACTGTTGGAAATTAAGTCATCATATCCCCTACTTAAATGTGCATCAACAAGACACTTCAGCATTACTCTTAAAAGGTAACTTGCATATAAAGAAAGGAAAAGGACATTTTTGTTACTTGAATTTTCTTTATAGCTCTGTTTCTACTAGTGAAGTTAAAATGTTACTGACTTAGTTTTAACATTAACTTTCCACGTGTAGTAACATAATGTATTCAAAAACATAAGAGTTATTGTCAATAATCCAGATTTATGTGAAGATTTACAAAGTGGAAATTGAGAAGTTTTATTCAAAATTCAACCGATTAATGTAAGGATAAAAAACAATGTTGCAACAATTACTTATCAAACATTTTTATCAATGCAGTCTTTTCTGTAGAATGAAAAAAACAACAAGCAGTAGAAGCAGTAAAGAGTAATATTAAATGATAAAAAAGAGTATGCTATGAGGAGAGGCAAAAAAGTGCAGTGGTTAGTGCTCATGCAACACAGGTCTGGAGTTCAGTGCTAGCTTTTGTGTAAAGCTACAATGTCCTCACTGTATTGTTGAAGGTTTCTGCTTAGTACACCTGCTTTATCTTCAAACATGCTGTTTAGAATGACTGGCCCCTTGAAATGTACCTTAGACCTATGTGTTTTTGTATCTTGAAAAGAGGACTGCCATCCTATTTTGAGTGAATCTTGCTAATGCCATTAATTTTAAAGCAGGACCAGGTTCACCCTGCTACTTTATTTCTGAGATGAAGGGACAGGGTAGCATGCCGCAGATTTACCATTATTCCTCTGTTCTTAGTTTCTGTTACTTTAATTTGCACTTGTGAGCTTTGTCCTCCTTAATATTAATAAAAAGTGAACAACTGATGTAAGCAAAGTATTGAAACCTTTGTACATTGTAAATAGTTCTATTATTTGGAAATTACACTGATAGCTGTTGTGATGTTCAGATAATATCCCACTGAACTACTACCAAATAATGTGATGTCTCTTACTATCCTGGGTCAGTAACTAAGGAGCTTCAATCCTTACTACTGACTCCAATGTGAGACTGTCACTTAAACAGGAGTAATATTTCACAATTTCCCCTAAGAGCACAACAGGAATGTGCTCTATAGCCTGTGACTTGAACTGTATACTTCTGTCCACTTCTAATGTAACTCATTATTACACACTTCAGAGCAATGTGTCACAGTTTAAGACTTCTGATACACTCACGCTTAAATAAATGAAATCTCACACATCTATACACTTCTGGGAAAGCCTGACACAGATTATCAGCTGTGTCCCTTCCCCAAAATAATATGGTAATGCTGCCACCAGTCAGAGTGTCTTCATGCCCTTCTAAAGGAGCATTCAATTATGAAAATTAAATATTAAAACAAATAGGAGTAAATGACCTAAGCATGCAGGCTTTTGGAGTGGCCCTCACAATTATCAAAGAAAGTATAAGCACTCTCAAATCACTAAAGAAAAACACTGATTGGCCAACCATAATTTAAGTTAATAACAAATATTTACTATTGAGCAACATGATTAAAGATATAAAACAGTAATTCCCAATAAACAAATTGAGCTCAGTCACCTGGAAAATGAAATCAATACTAAAGGATAGAAATCTAACATTTAGACAAAAACTCTGATTAGTTATAATTTTCTTATCTGATGAAAGAACACTTCCCCTGATCTAAGCTAAATTATTACAACAGAGCAAAGGAAGGCTTACACTTCTTTGTGAGTCCTTTAGGGTATCCACTGCACAGTACATCTGTCACTGGCTGTTAACTGACAACTGACTTCTCTGACTACAAACTGACTGTCTTCAGCAGGCTCTTTTATACACTAGCGTCACTATCACAACTGTTCGAGTTCTAAATTTTCATTTTATAATTTGAAAATCTACCAACAACTCTTCTCTAAAAGCTCCTTCCTGTCTTTCAGCTTCTGACAGTAACACATATCAACTGTCAACATTCCAATGACATCATCTGCAGGTCAGCTGAATCTGAAAAAGTTTTACGTCAGAATCTTTCTTCACAAACATGCGCAGTTATATAAGTAAAAGGATACTGTTCATGTCTTTAAAACATTCTTTACAAACAGATCATAAATCAACATGTAAGAATCTATTTACAATATCATAGCTAGTCATGCTGGCATATAATACACATTAATCTGAAATTATGTACAAAAACTCAGCCAGATATGTTAGCACAAATAACAGTGTCTATTTTTTTCACAGCTGTAACTCATTTCAATATTTATTATTACTAAATAATTTAAGGAAATTAATTCAACACATGACATTTTAATCTTAGAAAAAGATCAGTAATACATTCACACTCATGTTATCATTAGGTGCTACTTTACCATGGCTTGGCTTTGATCATCATTTAATTTATATAGGCTCATAGGTTCATAGGTAGGTACTAGGCTATCTGCCCGAGGGCATTTATACGCCTAGCCAGAGTGTGTCAGCATTCACCGCCCCCATTGATTAATTAACTGAGCCTATGTAAAGAAGAGCCAATGAAGTGATCCCAGCGTTTTTTTTTTCTGTTACCCATCCACTCGTCAAGGTTTCACTTGAAGAGTGTTAGTGAGGGGCTCTGCTTAATGTAGTTAGGAATTTTATTCCAAAACATGGGGAGTCTCTGTGACAGGAATCTATCCCTCCAGCATGTTCTATTTATTGTTGTGGCGAGGTTTAGCTCACTAGAGTGAGTGGCTCGCACTGACTTGGATTTCTTTAGGTGGAGCATGTCCATCAATTCTGAGTTGGACATGGCTTTGTAAGTCAGGCAGAGATCACCTCTGAGTAAGCGATATGCCACTGAGTACAGCTGGAGTTTTTCCAGTCGGGCTGCATAGGACATATGTTTGAGACCAGTAATCCTCTTGGTGAGGTACTTTTGTGGTCTTTCCAGCTGTTGGAAGTGTCTTGTGAGGTACATCCCAAATGGGGCATTGTACTCTATGATGAGTCTGATGAGTGATGAGTAGAGGGGCACTATAACCTCTTTATTTCTAGATGTGAACCCTTTAGTAATTAGATGGGCTACATAGAAGGATTTCCTAATTACTTTGGCAATATGACTATCAAAGGAGAGATTACTATCTACCTGGGTCCCCAAATCTCTTATTACCTCATCTTTTAAGGGGGCTGCCACTAATGAATTACCACATATGTGACAGCCCCCTTAATACAGGAGAGATTACTATCTACCTGGGTCCCCAGATCTCTTATTACCTCTTCTGTATTAAGGGGGCTGCCACCTATGTGGTAATTCATTGGTGTTTTTTTTTTCCCAAATGGGATGACTATGCATTTTTTGGCATTTAGCTTGAGACCATGACTTTGACACCAGGTGCCCATCTCAGTAAGGCCCTTTTGGAGAATGTCTGTGTCAGCTGTAGAGTCAATTGTGGCTCCCAGTTTGCAGTCATTGACAAACTTGGTTAGCCATAGTCCTCCTGTGTTTGCCTGTACTTCTGAGAAGTATATGCTAAACAGTAGAGGTCCCAGGACTGAGCCTTGTGGACACCACTTGTGACTGGTTTAGAGTTGGACCTGGAGCCTGCTATTCTTACCGTGTGAGTTCTGTCTGTAAGCCAGTTGGCAACCCATCTCGTGACATAGGGATTTATGTTCAGGGCAGTGAGTTTTTCTATAATTCCAGAGTGGGGAATGGTGTCAAAAGCCTTGGTGAGGGTCAAAGTAGGCTGTGTGAACTACCTTCCTCTCATCTATGGCCTTGGTGACTGTTTCAAAGAAGTCAACCAAGTTTAGTAGGCATGCTCTGCCCTTAACAAAGCCGAACTGGGTTGGATCAAGTGTTTGGAGGCTCCCAATGTTTTTGTTAATGAGTTCCATGTTGATGTGCTCCATAGCCTTGCAGACTAGGCTAGTCAGGCTTATGGGGCGATAGTTACCAGGATCAGTTGTGGCCCCTCCTTTGTGGAGCAGAATAACCATTGCTGTACACCATTCTATGGGCACGTTTCCTGTGGAGAGGCTGAGGATGAACAGTGTGTTCAGGTGGGGGGTTAGTTCATTCTGTAGTTCATGCAACATGCAGCCTGGGACACCATCTGGCCCCACTGACGCTGTGCTTTTGGCTTTTGAAAGGGCTGTTTTCACCTGTGCGTCTGTGATTTCTGGGGCACTACACTTTTCCGTATTGTTGGGGGCCCTTTTGGGGGTGGGGGGGGGGTGAAGTTTGCACTGAATCTATCTGCCAGGATGTTGGCAATATCAGTGGGTTCAGTATATTTTGTGCTATTTTGCACTAGCTCAGAGCATATCTGCGAGTTGCCACTTATATTCTTGACATAGCTAAAGAAGGCTTTGTGGTTATCTTTTGAATCCTTGTCTATTTTTCTTTCAAAGTTAGCCTTGGAGGATTTTATGAGGGACCTTAGTTTCTTATTGATACTGATCAGGGATGTCTTTCCTTCTTGGGATTTGTTTTTTTTTTCTGAACTAATTTCCTCCTTCTATTGTATAGCCTGTTTATGGCAGGGGTCCACCAGACTGGTTTCCTTCTCTTAGGGGAGTGAGTCTTGGTTTTGCTAAGGATGGCATGATCCATGCATCCTTGTAGGTGCTCATAGAGTGGATTTGTAAAGGTTTCTGCATCTTGGGCAGCGTTATCCTTTTGCATGGAGGCTGGGAAACTTACCACCTCTGTCTTAAGTAAGGTGAAGTTTGCTTTAGAAAAGTTTTTTGCTGTGGTTTCCTTAGTTGGGGGTGGTGGTGGTGTGTGGACATCCAGAGTGATTAGTTTATTGTCTGACCTAATCAGTGATGGGTTGACTTCAGGTGTGGAACACCTGTCGCCCATGTTTGTGATGACCAGGTCCAATATGTTTTCACCTCTGGTAGGGGAGTTTACCAGCTGATCCAGGGCATATGAGTTGATAAATTCCAGGAAGCACTGAACCTGGGAGTTTGTACTTCAGTAGCTTTCCCAGTTAACAGTAGGGTAATTGAAATCTCCCAATATCAGGGTGTTCGGTAGGACCTTCATGTTTTCCAGTGTCTGCAGAAAGGCGGAGCGGTGGTCCTGGGTCATGGAGGGTGATCTGTAGCAGACCACAATTTGCATTGCAGATTGGCCTGATGTTAGTTGCACATGGATGATCTCAGAGGTATCATGCTGCACCAGTAACCTGGAGGTGTAGGTATCCTTGATGAATATGGATGCACCCCCTCCTTTTGTGTTTTGTTCCATGTTCTGTGGCCAAAATGTGTGGTATGAGTTGTAGCCCAGTAGTGCTGGGGTGCTCTGTGGAGCCTTGAGCCAGGTTTCGGTTATTGCACAAATGTCGACGTTCTCCATACTGAGGAGTGCTTGGAGCACATGCATTTTGAGATTTAAACTCCTGGTGTTGAGTAGCAAAACCCTCATTTTTTTTATTTGTGCTGTTTACGGTGGTGGGTTTGACTTTTGAGCCTTGCTCAAAAAAAGGCACTATGGGGGCAGCAAGAACCTTGGCCAGTATTCGAAAGCCTAGAGGTAAAAGGTGCAAGCCGTCTCTTGCTAAGCAATTAGGCCTGTCGAGCATGTCATCCCAGGCTGACAGACACCGGATCCCCCTTGAATGACACCAGAAGCTTAGCCAATTGTTGAAATTGATAATTTTTTCTTTATACTGCGGTATCATTCTTGGTGAGGGCAGGATGCTACTCAGGGTCATACCCACCTGGGCTACATGATCAGAGAGCTCTTCCATGTCTCTTTTCATGTAGTCCAGAGAGGTACATCTCAGGTCATTCACACCAACATGAACAATGACAGAGTCATATTTGTACTTGTTCTGGAGTGACCTGAGTGCTTGTGTTATGTGGTGGATTCTGGCTCCCAACAGGCAGCAAACAGTAACCTTCTCTTTGCCCAGCCTAGTGAGTGGGACGTCAGTGTGCCTGACTATAGAGTCGCATATTACTAGTGTGTTAGATATGTTATTTCACCTTAAGGGCTGTGATTGTGTGGCACACTGATTTTGTGTTTTATGTGTTGTCTGGTTTGTGATGGCAGGTGCAGGTTTTTTGGATGTCTGCTTTGGAGGTCTGTGATGCTTTTGCAGGTTTTTATTTAGAGCTTCGGAGTATGATTTTGTGTATTTATGTGTATTTTTTGCCAGTGCTGGTTTAGTATGTCTATGTGAGGCTGGATGTGTGGTGCAAGAGTTAACCTTCACCTCATGACTGCTTGTTCCAGTCTTGGGTGGAGAGAGCTTAGCCTCCAATTTAGCTATATAATTGCATCTCTCGCATATGTTAATGTTTTGTGGTAGGAGGAGAGCATTGTCTGTGTACATGAGGCAGTTGTAACATTGCCTCAGGATACCCAGGCTCATCAGCTGGACTGGAGAGTATACCTGAAATTGCCCTTTGGTCATGTTTGAATAGTAGGGTGAGCTGCTTAATTGCTTGGTTGATGAGGGGTGAATAATGAGCCTTACCCTGCTAGGTAATCAAGTGTTTGGGGTATATTAGTGCTTGCTATTAGGTCTGAGCAAGTGCTGGACTGTATGATGCTTTTTAAGTGCTTAGGTTGAGAGTTAGACTACTTTCAAGGGAAAACCTGAAGAGGAGACTTGGTGGAGCCGGGATAAATTTAGCCCTAGCTAACCGGCACTGCCAGGATGTGCATAACTGTGCAAACACAGCTTTTACAGCAGGGAAATGAAAGAGATAGAAATTAGCCCAAAATGGCCCACAAACTACTAACTTCTGGGCTGGAACCACTCCTCCAGGGACAGATGGCTGCTCAAAGCTCTCTCTCTCTCACAGGTGAACAGAGAAACCTCTCTGTATACAAGTAAGGTATGGGCAACTCATGAAATTGTAACAGCCCTGAATTCAGCACTAGCCTGAAAACTGGACTATACTAGCTTAGAAATGTGGGAAACAAGGAACATATTTTTTTTGAAAAGATAATGCAAAAACAGTAAGAATACACTGAAAACAGCTTTAAACAACTACAAACAGTAAAAAATACACTTAAAACAGCTTTAGACGACTACAAGCAATCAGAAAAGGCTTTTAAACAAGTTATCCAATTAACCAGAAAAACAATCTCAAAACTGAGCCCTGTTCCTGTAGTCTTCACCCAGACAAGTTCTAACTGCACACTCCTGCCACTGGGGTGCAGGGGAACCTTCTACAAAACAGAAGGCCTGGATTAGTGCTCAAGTTATACAAACAAAGCTAGATTCAGCAGCCCTGGATCTAGTCTATGCTACAGCAAACAAGGTGCACCAATTTCAGTAAGAAACAGTTCAAATATGCAGGCATTATAAGCCTTTAACCAGAAATTCCCAGCTCAGAAGGGCAGAGTCCAGCCTCTCCTCCCTCAAGAGTGCAGACCACAAACCTTCCTAATGTAAAATAACTGGCCTAAAGCCCAAGTGCTTAAACCAGAACTAATATACTTTTAGAATAACAGACACTGAGCGCTCAATCAGCAGTTCCCAACTTAGAAGGATGTAAGCTACCTGTCCTGCCACAACAGTGCAGACCACAACACTTCTTAATGTAAAACAACTGGTCTGAAGCCCAAGTGCTTAAACAAGAAGGCTTAGAATGATAGCTACACTAAGCAGTAATAAATACGTAAGTACTTTTAAGATGGCACACAAGCAAAATGAAGTAGGAAGAAACACAAATACAGTAAAAGCAGATGAAAAAAAGTGCAATTTTTTTTGGAGGAGTATTCAAATGCAAATTTACAAATAGAGGGGTGGGCAGTTTCAAAGCTACCAAGATTAACACAAAAACAAAACCAGGGAGGGTGGGTAAGGAACTAACTGAAAAAAACAGAGCTACAATTTCCAGCTAGATAGTATTCAATGTAACACAAATAAATCAATTTAAATGCTGTATTATTTGAACAAAGTGCAGATAAAGATTTATTTAAATTCACTTATATGTCCAGCTGATTTGATTTCATGTAGGTCTTAGCAGGCCAAAGCTCAGTTTAAGCAGTAAATAATTCAAAATGTACGACTTATTTAAGGCAGGAACTGAATAACAATGAAGTAAACTACCCCCACTTATAACTGACTATTTAAGAATTCTGAGAAGCACGAGCCACAACTTCCAGCTAGATAGCATCCAATGCAGCATAAATAAATCAATTTAAATGCTGTATTATTTGAAAAAAGTGCAGATAAAGATTTACTTAAATTCACTTATACGTCCAGTTGATTTGATTTCATGTAGGTCTTAGAAGGCCAAAGCTCAGAGTTTAAACAGAAAATAATTCAAAATGTACCACTTATATAAGGCAGGAACCGAATAACAATGAAGTAAACTACCCCCACTTATCACTAGCTATTCAAGAATTCTAACAAGCACTAACTGAAAAAACAGAGCCACAACTTCCAGCTAGATAATATTCAATGCAACACAAATAAATCAATTTAAATGCTGTATTATTTGAACAAAGCGCAGATAAAGATTTACTTAAATTTACTTATATGTCCAGTTGATTTGATTTCATGTAGGTCTTAGCAGGCCAAAGCTCAGAGTTTAAGCAGAAAATAATTAAAAATGTACCACTTATATAAGGCAGGAACCGAATAACAATGAAGTAAACTACCCCCACTTATCACTGGTTATTCAAGAATTCTGACAAGCACTAACTGAAAAAACAGAGCCACAACTTCCAGCTAGATTGTATTCAGTGCAACACAAATAAATCAATTTGAATACTGTATTATTTGAACAAAGTGCATGTAAAGATTTACTTAAATTCACTTATAAGTCCAGTTGATTTGATTGCATGTAGGTCTAGCAGGCCACAGCTCAGAGTTTAAGCATAAAATAATTCAAAATGTACCAGTTATATAAAGCAGGAACTGAATAACAATCAAGTAAATTACCCCCACTTATCACTGGCTATTTGGTTCTCCTCAGTATATTCCTACTAAACACACACACACACACACACACACACACACACACACACACACACACACACACACACACACACACACACATGCATATGCAGAATATCATTAATATTACAAATAACAATATTGAATTACACTTTACTCCTGCTTTCTTCCATTGAGGTTTGTTCTTTCTAAAGTAAACAGTACTAGCACACAATAACTTGTAATAGTATGATTTAGTTCTGAAGCATGACATCACATGTGGAAACTATAAAACAGATGCTATTAGCATGTGGTAAATTTGATTAAATATTTCCAAATACAACATTACTAACCGATGATATACACATTGTCATACCCTAGGTCAAATACAAAGCTCAACAAATGTTCCTTTGTCAAGCTATTGCTAAAATGTATGGATTTTATCTTTCTTGTGTTATGTCCCATTAATTATCTTGTGGGACTACATAGCTGGAATAAGTATGGTGCCCTCTTGGGAATGTTTTAATGAATTTTTTACATCATGGAATTTCCAAATTGGTGATTTTGCTTGCACAGTTTTGGCTCCACTTTATAGTATAATATTCTTCAATGCATGACATGTCTGCTGGAATATCATACAAAGAAGGAGGAATTGGTGTACATACTTCATTAACAATGATAAACACAATAAACTGTCTTCTAGTGGTAACAACAAAAAAGAAAAACTGCTATATTTTTCCAATAATGAGAACCAACTTCTTTAGTAACTGGTAAAAATCTACTAGCCTAACAGAAGATGGAGCCTCTAAATCTGCATTTTCCAGATTTTTTTTATATTTGCTACAAAAAGAAGAATAAGGATATAGAAAACAAATCCATGCTTCAGAATTGATGTCAAACACGTACGTGAGATCTAAAAATTATAGCCATGATAGTCGATTATCACTAGACAAAAAAATTACAATGTCCCTTGCAGTACTGATATGTATTTTTACCATTTGATTGGCTACTTTAAAGTTTCTTATGATGTTTTGCTCTATCTTTAGAGTACATTTTGGAAATGATTATTGATATGAAATCTCATACTGGTTAGTGTGGCTTAATTCAACAATCAACCTCTTTTCTTTATCCATTATGCCATAACAGTTTTAGAACAGCCTTTCTTAAAGCATTTTCAGTACTTTGTGGATTAAAACAAAATTAATGTATAGTGTTAATGTTGAAAATGCAGCATGTATTCTGAGAACAATGATTTTAAATTACAAAAAAGATAAATAAATAAATTATTACTGAATTCATGGATATCTTCCATCCATATATTTCATTTATTACTTAAAGCCAAATATGAGAACAGCAAGTGCCATTTTAATTTGTAAGCATGAAAAGATATAGTCCTCTATTTGCCATTTAGTTGTCTTTAAGAGTTATGTTTCCTCTACAGAGAATTTTGTCGAAAAATAATCTCCAAACCCTTACTGCTACCAGCCTTTTATGCAACTGACTATAACACAGCTACTTCTTCACAATCTCTAACTATCTGACTATTCATCTACCCCTCTCCAGTACTCTCCCTATCTCCCCTCTACCTGGACCTCCTTCATAATCTGTTAACATCTTCATCCTATAGTCACTTCAATGTCTTCTACTCAGTCCTGGGAATCCATTTAAGTCTCTGTGGGCTTTGGCTAAAGCCTACACAGAGTTTACATGTTAGAGAGATAAGCAGCTGTGCCAATCACATATTCATGTTGCACATCATGCTTACATGAGTGTAAGCTTGGTTCGCTGGCAAGCAACAGGACACTGTGCAGAGCCGCAGGAGCACAGAAAGAAGTTACATTCAAGTTTGCCTTTGGGCAAACCTGCTCACAGAGATTTCATGGACAGCCACAATGACTACAAAGGGTGAACATACTGCAATACCAGCAGTAATAACACAGTAAAGAAAAGTGCACTCAGTGCAACGTACACTACAACAATTATTTGCAGAATGAAATAAAGGGGGAGGATTTAACAACAAGGGCAAATACAAGGAAATATACACTGGGTTGGGAAAGTGTGCTGATGAAAATGGGCACAGACATGAGTGATAGGAATGAATAAAGAGAATGAGGGCATGAAAAATAGGCCAATGTCCCCAAAAAGGATATGTCAATGCATGTATATTTCCAGAACAAGTCAGTAGCATAACATTAAGCACATATGTAGACAGCACAGTATACATACTGCTGTTTATACCTCCTGTGCGACTATATTATATCAACAAACATGATAGCATATATGTGATGATATCACAAGGTTACATGTTAATGGAGGTGAATACTTGTGATATAAACATCACTGACATGCTCAATGGAGAGGATATTTAGCAGGGATGTTATACAAATTAAGGGTATGTGCATACTCTGAAAATCGGCAAAATTACTTGCTTGAATATGACTGACATGTTACCATAACTGCTTTCAAACAAGTCAGACCAAAAAGTACACAATGAGGAACCTTGTTTGCAGACAGAAACGCCTCCGAGTCAAAAAGCTTCTTAACGCTTTTATTTTGAACAAACCAAAAGAGCGTTTTCGCCACAGACCACTGCAGCTTCTTCAGAGAAACAAGTTAGACAAAAAACACTCACTTTAAAAATACTACATCAGGAAATGACATATTCCTGTTTCCTGTTACCGAACAGTTGTATTTAAAAACACATACAAAGTGCTAAAAAGTTAAAGGCATCCCACATTTAGAATCATTTTTAAAAATAGCACACAACAATAAGAAATGGATTCAATTATATGAAAAAAGATCTCAGCGACTTAACAATGATAATATAGATGACAAAAAACAGATGTCATTACTATTTACAATAAACTACTATACAAAATATGTAAGTAGATCTATTGAAAAGTATACTCTGATACTCACTTAAAACATTAAAAACAAATTTGCCTTGTATGAGGTGTGTATAAGGGATAAATACTGCTCATATTTGCTCAGGCTTAGTTTATTAAACATTCTGTTTGTGCTGTAACCATGCAGGACTAAGGAAAAAAGAAGAAGGGGGGGGGGGGAGGGAAAAAAAAAAAAAAAAAAAAAGAAAAGAAAAGGGAAAAAATATCCTTTGCCCTGCGGAAAACACGTGCGACCTAAAAGATTCAGCACGTGAGAATCCATTGTGCCTTCCTACTAAGACCACTAAGACTAGGTTATAAACCTAACTGTTAGGTTAAGCAAGCCCTGAATAGTAGACGGTCAAGTCAACTAGCTAGACCCAATGTGTTAGTGCAAGGTGCTGAAAACAAACAAGACTGCCAAGTCATCCAATATGTGTTGCCTGATATACGGGTCAAACCTAAAGTCAGGGAAAACTATATAGTAACAGTAGGTTTTACCTAAAATAACTTTTTAATTTAAGAACTGGGGCAATGTTGCAGTTAGTGTTAAGGCCAGGGAGACAGAAAGCGTCCAAGCGCAACTGCCAATCAAGCTCACAATTTTCTAGTATTAAAGATACAGGGCCCCCTCTGATTTTTAAGGGTACATGGTCTATAGCCATAAAGCTAAAACTATGTCCTGGGAACAATGCAATATGTTTGGCCAGTGCGTTGTCATCTTTACATGTCCTAATTGCATACAAGTGCTCATACATCCTATCTCGCAGTCTCCTGTCGGTTTTTCCGATGTAGAACCCAGAGCAGCATTTGCACATAGCAATGTATATAACTGATTTGCTCTCACAATTAAGTGCATGCTTGATGACAAACTTCCTGTCCCTAACAAGGAATGTCTCCCCTGTTCGGACATTGTTACAGAAGTTACAGAAACCACATCTGGACATTCCTTTCCTTTTATAAAAACTATGCTGTTGGGTATCCCTTTGTAATAGTTCCTTCAAATTTTTAGATCGTTTAAAAATGAATCTGGGTTCGTCTCCCAATTTTCCTGCTAGTGATGGGTTTGAGGATATCAACCTCCAATTCTTACGGATGATGTCCAGAATTGCTTCTGAATTAGTACTAAAAATAGTAACAAAGCTCAAAGATAAATCTGTGTTTGATTCTCTGCGGTCAACATTGCTACCTATTAGACCACTTATAGGCACCTCATCTGTGAAACTACTAACTACACTGGAGGAGACCTTTTGTTTAGTCAATAAAGGGGTGTAGAAGCCTCTAGTTCTTTTAAGAGTAACTTCCTCAATAAGTTCACAAACCATTTTCTCAGGATAGCCACGGTTAGTGAACATTTCCTTCAGAAATGAACATTCCTTAACAAAATCCACAAGGGTGCTGCACATTCTTCCTGCCCTCACCAGCTGTCCCTTCACTATAGATCTTTTCTGTTTGTGAGGGTGAAAGCTGGTGAAGTGCAGGAAAGAATTGCAGTATGTGGCTTTCCTAAAGACGGTGGACCTGAAGCACTGATGACAAATATCCTTCGTAAGTTTGACATCTAAATAATCCAGCTCGGTGGTAGAAAATTTAAAAGTGAACTTCAGGAACTCAGTGGAATTACTAATATTATCCACTAAGTTTTTCGCTTCCAATTCTGACCCCCTGAACAGGAGGAACATGTCGTCAAGGTAGCGGGTGTAGAAGGTAACAGGGGCCATAATACCAGGAGATCAGCCAAGATGTTTGCTCCCCAGTCCCCCATTACATAGTTTGCCACACCTGCTCCACATGGGGAGCCCATCGCTACCACCCGTTTCTGTAAATAGAAGCCACCGTCAAATAGGAAGTAGTTACTCGTTAGTACTATTTCAAGTAATTCCATAACCAGTTCGACCTCCAATCTGGGCCCCAAAATTTTGTAACATTGACCCTGTCCATTCAACGCCTCTAAGTGCGGTATGCACGTATAGAGGTCAATGACATCAATAGTTAACAAGTTGTCATCTTCATTGAATGGCAGTTTGTTTATGTTGTCCAAAATGTCCATGAGTCCTTACACACACTTGGAATGTACTTAACGTATTTGTCCAAGATGTGTGTGATTAGTTTGGAACATGGGTAAGTAATAGAGGATCTACTGTCAATTAAAGCTCTCATAGGGGGGTCAGTAACACTTTTATGGATTTTAGGGATCCCAAACATAACGGGATCTTAGAAGACATGATGTCAATATAATTATATGTCTTGATGTCAATTTTCCCGTTAAGAAAAGGTCCTAAAATATCCCCTGATCCTTTGTGTGGTACCGTTAACTTCATTTCTTGAAGCTTTTGTGTAGGCATCACTATCAAGGAGGGAAGTCATTTTCTCATTATAGGTGACATTATGAAAAATCACCAAGCCACCTCCCTTGTCCGCTTTTAACACCCGTATAGGTAACTGACTAAGTTCATCCAGTAATAAGCGTTGTTCTTTAGAAATATTGGGAGTTGTAGGCCTATTATATTCATTATATTTGTTACCCAAAAATCTAAAATCAAATTCACACATGTTCTCAAACAATTCCAACGTAGAATGTAATGGAGGATTAAAAACACTGGACAGTTTTGGAAGTCCTACATTGGGGATGGCGTTTACTTCACCATGATTCACAGCCTCTGTTTCATGATTGAACAGTAACTTAAGATTCATTTTTCTTACAAAACACTTTAGTTCAATAATTTCTTTAGCAACATTCCCATAGGAAGTTGGAACAAAAGTGTTTCCAAAAGCTAACAATTCTATCAATTGTTGGTCCAAAATAATGTCAGAAAAATTGTAAATGGTAAAGTCGCCATTCGTGTTAGTGAGAATGACAGGGGGCCCACCATAAGAAGGTGAGCTAGAGGCATCAGCGTCGACTATACTAGAACTGTCTGCCACCAAGAAGTTAGGTATGGGGTCAAGCAGGGGCAAATTTGTTACTTCGTTCTGTTCCTGTAAGACTTCTTTTCAATAGATCTACTTACATATTTTGTATAGTAGTTTATTGTAAATAGTAATGACATCTGTTTTTTGTCATCTATATTATCATTGTTAAGTTGCTGAGATCTTTTTTCATATAATTGAATCCATTTCTTATTGTTGTGTGCTATTTTTAAAAATGATTCTAAATGTGGGATGCCTTTAACTTTTTAGCACTTTGTATGTGTTTTTAAATACAACTGTTCGGTAACAGGAAACAGGAATATGTCATTTCCTGATGTAGTATTTTTAAAGTGAGTGTTTTTTGTCTAACTTGTTTCTCTGAAGAAGCTGCAGTGGTCTGTGGCGAAAACGCTCTTTTGGTTTGTTCAAAATAAAAGCGTTAAGAAGCTTTTTGACTCGGAGGCGTTTCTGTCTGCAAACAAGGTTCCTCATTGTGTACTTTTTATGTTACCATAACTCTCAACTAATCAGGGACACATAATAACAGACTCCTGGAGAAATTTACACAGAAACAAGCACACTCATGGAAGCTTTTAAAATATTATGACCATTAATCTCTGGCATTGACAGAATATGTGAGTGCAACTTATTACATGTCTTCTACAGGAACAAATGTGTACAAGTGCAGTGATTGCCAATATTCTATAAGTGGAATTCACCACCTCTTCCCCAAAAATGACCAATTTTGGAGGTTTTAAGAGAGAAAGTGTTAAAACTGAAGTTGAGATGAGGACCAATCCTGGCCATTTGAGAAGTGTGTGTGACAAATAAACCATAATCACCACCTGCAAGAATCAAACCCATGCCATCAGTGTTGTGACTGAGCTGTGTATTTACTGGGTGCACCACAGAAAGTGAGACAAGCATCTAGTAGAACACTTTGAAGGGAGGTTTGCACTGTCAAATCCTAATGGCTATGCATACCATAGAACAGTTCTGTATAGACAACAAGATGTGTGGCAGCTGACTGTGCCATATGTGATACACCTGACAAACGCATCCCTGCCTGAAGTAGGTATTGGCCATACCGATGACAACACATGGAAAACATCACACTGTTATGAGGGGATTTCCTACACACAGCTGGGTATTGCATGCATCTGACAATTTTAATACCAATAGATATTGTCTGAAGCATCTGCAATTGATGTGTGGATTAAGAAGTGATCCATTATACTGAATGGTACAGCAGTACGTGAAAATGATGTTAATGCATCAACTAAGCCCATGTGCACAGAAAGTACACCAGTGCAAAGTCAAGTGTTAATGATCAAGAAAGCTTTCACTGTAATATTGTACACATAACATACAATACATGGAGTACTCTCTGTAAGCATATCAAACATCACCTCAAAGGCATGTGGAATGTGATCACTGTCCCCCTGACATTTCCAATGAAAATGTTATACTATCATGAAATACTGACATCCATAAGTGTTCATGCAAACTATCAAGTGGTAATACTGATATGATCTAGTGATATACCCACTATGCAGAGCAGTTACATTATAGCTGTACCTATGCTACAATGGCACTTCATAGGTTCATAGGTTTGTAGGAGAGGCTAACAGCCCAAGATCCCACACAAGCCTAGCCAGATTTAACCTATTTCCCAAGTGTCAATAGCTAGGTGAGCAAAGCCCACACAGGTATGAGCCTATGCTATGGCATCTAATATCAACTGCTTCTGTCCATGAGGGACATGGGTGCCACTCCAGGAGTAAATTTATGATAATGCATTCATTGATCTAGGTTGCACTTGAAGATGGTTAGGGAAGGGCTTTGTTTTACGTGAATGAGAAGCTTATTCCAGAGAATAGGTAGTCTCTGAGAGATGTATCTATTTCTCCAACATAATATATTTATGTCATAGGCTAGGTTAAGATCCTTGGAAAGAGTGACCCTCGTACAGTTTGATTTATGAATGTGTAATTTGCACACTGCTCTGTAAGCCAGACATAAATCACTACTTATTAGTCTACAGGAAACAAAACACAGTGATAGGGCTTTCAATCTTTCCAAATTTGACTTGCTTTTGATATTCTGTATCTTCCTAGTGAGAAAACTCTGGGATCACTCCAGCTGTTGCAGATATCTAGTTAGGTACATGCAAAAGGGTGCACTGTTCTCAGTTATTGGTATGGTGAAGGCCAATTACAATGGAATTATAATGTTCTTTGATCTGGATGCCATGCCATGCCCTTGCTTATGAGTTCTGCCACATAAAAGGACTTTCTCACCACTGTCAATACAGGGTGGTCGAAGTTCAGATTATGATCAATATGAGTATCCAGATCACATACCATGGGTCTATTAGTCAGCTGGAGTATTTGTTTTGCAAATAGAATAATTATGTTTTTCTTTTTTTTCTTTTTGTTTGCATTTAGTTTCTCATTATAGCTCTGGCAACACTCATGTTTGTGTGATAATCCTTTCTGCAGTATAACTGTATCATTTATGAATCTACTGATTGACTCCAATACCTGTGGTATGCTCCTGTTGACTGGTCTCTTGCAAGAGGTGTGCACTGTCTGTGAGCCATTTGTCTACTCCTGGTGATGTAGGTGTTTATGCCCGTTGAGAGAGTTTCTTTATAATATCTGAGTGGGGAATTGTGTCAAATGCCTTGGCCAGGTCAAGTTCAGTGGGATGCAAAGTCTTTCCCTCATCCATGGCCTTGTTGATCTTCTTGAAGAAATGAACCGGATTTAACAGACATGCTCAGCCCGTAATGAATCCGAATTGAGATGGGTCCACAATAAGGAGAGTACTTATGTCCTTGTCGATAAGGTCCATGGTGATTCTTTCCATAGCCTTATAGGCAAGTTTAGTCAGGGTTATGGCTCTATAATTCCCTTCTTAGGTTGATGTTCCCCCCTTGTGCAAAGGAATAGGTTCATAGGTTCATAGGTAGGTACTAGGCTATCTGCTCAAGGACATTTATAAGCCTAGCCAGAATGTGTTGGCTTTTGCCTCCCTTTTAAATTAGTTTCCTGGGCCTCTGTCTAGCAGGGCCATTGAAGTGATCCCCGGGATGAAATTACGATTTCCCATCCACTCGTCAAGGTTTCTATTGAAGAGTGTCAGTGAGAGGCTCTGCCTAACATATACTGGGATTCTATTACAGAGTGAAGGAAGTCTCTGGGACAGGAATCTATCCCTCCAGACTGCTGTCCATCATTCTGCCAGAACATAACCTGTCTGGAGGCCATGCTTAAATAGTTATTCAAGTGAGACTGCTGGGTCAGGTTTTTACTTAATTAAAAGGAAAAATGAGATGTTATCTTAGGTTCCAAGGTTCATAGGTAGGTACTAGGCTATTTGCCTGAAGGTATTTATAAGCCTAGCCAGAATGTGTTGGCTTTCACCACCCTCTTAGATGAGTTCCCTGTGCCTCTGTCCAGCAGAGCCACTGAAGTAATCCCCGGGGTAAACTTTCTGTTTCCCATCCACTCGTCAAGGTTTCTTTTGAAGAGAGTTAGTGAGGAGCTCTGCCTCATGTAGACTGGGATCTTGTTTCAAAGCATGAGAAGTCTCTGGGACAGAAATCTATCCCTCCAGTACGTCCTATTTATTGTTGTGGTGAGGTTTAGATCCCTAGAGCATGTGGCTCGAGGGGATAAGGTTTTCTTTAGGTGGAGCATGTCCATCAATTCTGGGTTGGACATGGCCTTGTATGTTAGGCAGACATCACCTCTGAGTAGGCGGTAGGCAACCAAGTACAGCTGAAGTTTCTTCAGTCAAACTGCATAGGGCATCTGTTTGAGGCCAGTGATCCTCTTGGTGAGGTACTTCTGTGGTCTTTCCAGCTATTGCAGGTCTTGTAATGTACATCCCAAATGGGGCATTGTACTCTATGATGGGTCTGATGAGTGATGAGTAGAGGGTCACAATGACCTCTTTTGATCTGGATGCGAACCCTTTTGTGATTAGGTGGGCCAAGTAGAAAGATTTTCTAACACTTTGGCAATGTGATTATCGAAGGTGAGATTACTATTTACTTGGGTCCCCAGATCCCTTATTACGTCTTCCATATTTAGGGGACTACCACTTATGTGGTAGTTTGTGGGTAATTTGTTTTTTTTCCAAAGGGGATGACTATGCACTTTTTGGCATTTAGCTTGAGGCCATGATTTTGACACCAGGTATTTGACCCTTTTGGAGGATGTCTTTGTCAGCCAGAGAGTCAATTATAGCCCCTAGTTTGCAGTTGTCTATGAACTTGGTCAACCATAGTCCTCCTGTGCTTGTCTGTACCTCTGAGAAGTATATGCCAAACAGGAGGGGTCCTAGGACTGAGCCCTGGGGAATGCCACTTGTAACTGGTTTAGAGTCAGACCTAGCTCCCACAACTCTCACCATGTGGGTTCTGTCCATGAGCCAGTTGGCAACCTATCTTGTGACTTAGGGGTTTATGTTCAGGCTGGTGAGCTTGTCTGTAATACCAGAATGGGGAATGGTGTTGAAGGCCTTAGCAAGGTCTAAGTAGGCTGTGTGTACCACCTTTCCCTCATCTATAGCCTTGGTAATTGTCTCAAAGAAGTCCACCAGGTTTAGGAGGCATGATCTGCCCATAACAAAACTGAACTGAGTAGGATCCAGTGTTTGGAGGTTCTGAATGTCTCTGTTAATGAGTTCCATGACGATGCACTCCATAGCATTTCAGAACAAGCTAGCCAGGCTTATAGGGTGATAGTTCCTGGGGTCTGTTGTGGCTCCACCTTTGTGGAGTGGAATAACCATTGCTGTGTGCCACTCTATGGGTACATAGCCTGCGGAGAGGCTGAGTTTGAACAGTGTATTTAGGTGAGGGGTTAGTTCATCTTTGAGCTCATGTAGGATGCAGCTTGGGACACTGTCCAGTCCCACTGATGCTATGTTTTTGGCTTTGGAGAGGGCTGTTTTAACCTGAGTGTCTGTGATTTCAGGGACTCTACATTCTTCTGGTATGGTTATGGGCCCTTTTGGGGGTAAGAGGGGTGTGAAGTTTGCGCTGAACCTGTCTGCCAGGATGTTGACGATATTGGTTGGTTCAGTGTATTTTGTGGCATTCTGCACTAACTCCGAGCAGATCTGAGCATTGCCACTTAGATTCTTGACATAGCTAAAGAATGCCTTGTGGTTATCTTTAGAGTCCTTGGCAATATTTCTTTCAAAGCTCACCTTCGATGATTTTCTGAGGGATCGTAGATGTTCATCGTGTTTCACTGTTGCAGTCATGACTGTAGGGTTCTCCCCTGCCGGCAGGCAGTCCTCGGTCGGCCAGAATTCCCAAAGTCTGGGTCCAGCGTCGGCTGTTCAACCATGCTCCCTGATGTCAGAGCGCCAGGCATACAAAGCTGACAGCCGACGCCATCTTCTCCAGTCTTGCTTGCCGTGCGGTGATAGCAGCTCGCAAGTGCCGGTCGGCTGACTCCTGCCGATTTTTTCTGATAAACTTCAGTCCGAAGACTTTCTTCTCCACTCAAAGCTAAGTACCCCATTGGGGAAACTTTTTCTTGCTCCAGCCCGATGTCAGAAAAAGTTAATAATTGTATTTCATGTGGGAAGCAAATACCTCATAAGGATTTACATTCTTACTGTATTCCTTGCTTAGGCCCTGACCACAATGTAGCTAGTTGTCGGTTTTGTGCTAGATTCAATCAACGTACAATTAAACGAAGGTACGATTTTGCTTTTCATTACTTTGGTAGGTGTTTTAACTACAAAATATCGTCGGATACGGTTCCGGCTACCGGAGTTCACAAACATCGCAAGGATAAAGACAGGCCTCCGAGGTCCAAATCTGATGATAGCGCACAAGCGGAGCCAGCTTCAGGTTCGGCCGTCGTCAGTGAGGTGCTTTTGCAGCCCCTGACGTCGGCCATTTCAGAACCAATGGCCGAAGCGGACTCTCATGAGGAGCCAACCAGGCCTTTAAATATCTCTATTGCAGGACCTTCGGACAATGCTTGTTCGGATGGGTCCGGAGCCGCTGTGCAGGTACCGGCTTCCGAAGGGGTTTTCAGGCCTACTCAGCTTATAATGAAGGCAAAGACAAAGACAAAGGCAAAGACTCATTCTAAATCAAAGACTGCAACACAGGCCTCTTCTGAACTGGCTCCCAAGTCACAGAAACAGTTACTCAAGATGGCGGAGGATCTACTTACTATGATTAGGGGTTCTCATCCCCCTCCAGATAAAAGGCCAAGGCAGGATGTTTATTATGATTCCTCTGATCAGGCTTCTGTTTCTTCAGTTTCCTCTTCTGACCAGGAATATTCTTTCCTTCCTTATGAGGATTCTGATGCTGAGGAATCCATTCCCTCAGCTTTTCCCCCTGAGGATTTCTCTTTTGGGGAAACTTTGCATGAAACGAGGGAACATTTCCACTGGGAAGGACAGGAGTATTCGGAATCTAAGAAAATACTAAGGGATTTTCTTCTTCTCCCCCAACATAGACTCCTGGCTATTCCTCCTGTTTTGGATATTGTGGATGATGCTTTTTCAGAGGCTAACTTATCCCCTGATTCTTTTCCTCCTGCTCCTGTCAAGCCTGATAGATATTACAGGGTTCCTGATTCCCACCAGTTTTTATACAAGAACCCTTCTGCTGACCCTGAAACCATTTCTCAGGGTCCTAAGGGAGTTAAGGCCGCTTCTGCCAAAAATCCCATTCCCACCGAAAAGGACTCTAGATCTTTAGAAAGATGGGGCAAAAAAGTGTACACTGCTGCTACTTTGTCCATTAGGGCTTTAAACTGTCAGTTTTATATGCTGAAATACCAGCAATTTCTCTTGTCTGTTTTAAAACAAAAGCTTACTTCCATTTCTGCCTGTGCAGATGATAAGGAATTACATGACTTATTGCATGCCACTGAGCAAGTTGGGAAGCATGGTTTACACTATGGATTTGATGCCTTGGAGGCTTCTTGTAGGGCTGCTGCCTCCGGCACAGTCATTAGAAGGCATGCATGGCTAAAGGAACAACATTTGCCAGAACAAGTAAAAGCTAAATTATTGGATGCTCCTGTTCAGCATAATGTTTTGTTTGGATCAAAAGCTGAAGAAGTGATTAAAAAGATGGAGGATAAGGCAAAATCCATGCAAACAGTTAAAGATTTCTTACAAGTACAGCCACCAAGATTTAGCAGAAATTGGCCTTCTAAAAATTGGTCCTTTCCCACTTCAGACAGGCCTCAGAGGGGTAGATATAGACACTCCAGAGGAAGGCCTCAAACACAAGGCTCTTATAGACCAAGACAGTGGACTACTTCTACCCCTAGGGGAGGAGAGGACAGGTCACAAACTCATAGGAAGCAAACTCAATGACTCCCTTTGTTGGGCTGCAGGAACTACTTGCCTGGAAGCCCCTCTCGGAGGAAGACTCTCTTTTTTTTTTATCAAAATTGGACTCATATAACCCAAGACAAGTGGGTTCTGGATGTGGTTTTAAGAGGTTACAAATTCCATTTTCATACCCTGCCAAGGCCAAGCGGATGGCCAGACCTTCCAAAACATCAATGGACAGAGGCCTTAAACCAGGTGGTAGCTCTTTTGGATATGAAAGCCATAGATCTGGCTCCACTTTCAGAGATGGGACAAGGTTTTTACTCAAGGCTCTTTCTAGTCCCCAGGAAGCAAAACTCATGGAGACCCATTCTGGATCTGTCAGTCTTGAACACCTTTCTAGAGATTCCAAAATTCAAGATGCTTACTCTACAGCAGCTACTTCCAATGCTGTCCAAAGATGCTTGGATGTTAACTTTGGATTTAAAGGAGGCATATTTACACATTCCCATCAGACAGGAACGCAGAAAATACCTCAGGCTCAAGGCTGGATCGAGGCACTTTCAATTCTCTGCACCGCCCTTTGGATTATCTACTGCTCCCAGGGTCTTCACCAAATGCCTGGCTCCAGTAGTAGCTTACTGCAGACTCAAGGGAATTCAAATTTACCCTTATCTGGACGACTGTCTAATTCAGGCAGACAGCAAGGATGTCTTACTCCAGCATCTAGAATTTGTTCAGAACCTCCTCAAGTTCCTGGGATTCTCTGTAAACATAAAAAAGTCAAATTTGACACCCTCACAACAGGTAACTTTTCTGGGTGCTCTTCTAAACACTACAACCCAGATGGCATTTCTAACATCCGAAAAACAATTACAGCTGGCTTCAACTTTCAAAACCTTGGCAACTTTAACTCAGCTATCTGCAAGGAGATTCCTGCAGACTTTGGGTTACATGGCCTCCTGCATCCTTCTCATACCATATGCAAGACTACACATGAGGAAAATACAGTGGTACCTAAAAAGTGTATGGTCTCAGCATTGCCACAGTTTAGACATACTGATCTCCGTCCTGCCTTGCCTTCAAAAGGAATTTCTTTGGTGGTCCAGGGCATGTGCTCTAAACAAAGGGAAACCCTTCTGTCTGCCTCCTGCCACTCAGATTCTAACCACGGACGCCTCAGATTATACTTGGGGAACCCATTTTCAGGGCAACTGTCTGCAGGGCCTTTGGACAAAGGATCAGAAGCACCTGCATATCAATTTAGAGGAAATGTTAGCCATTCAGGAAGCTTTACTGGCCTTCAGGAATCTTTTACATCCAGGACAACTACTAATACGGACAGACAACACCACAGTTATGTGGTACATAAACAAGCAAGGGGGATCTCATTCCTACCCCCTTTGCAGACTAGCCATGGATCTATGGAACACAGCTTTAGCTTGCAATCTGAACCTTCAAGCTCAGTTTCTACCAGGGAAGCTAAACTTCCTGGCAGACAGTCTGAGCAGAAACCTTTCGGACCCACATGAGTGGATGCTGGACACCAAAATATTCAGGATGATAACAGCAGTCTGGGGATGTCCTCACATAGACCTCTTTGCATCCCACCTCAATCATCAACTACAGAATTTTTGCACCAGGACTTTCCACAGAGAAGCTTGAAAAGTGGATGCCCTATCATTCAGTTGGAGGAACCTTTCGGGATATGCCTTTCCGCCTCTTCCTCTTCTTCCACGGGTATTATTAAAGATAAAACAGGACAAGCCCAAGATGATAATCTTGCTGGCCCCAAAATGGCCTCAACAGTTTTGGTACCCAACTCTAAAAAACCTATGCCTGGAGCCCCCTTGGGTTTTACCTCAGTCTCCGAACCTTCTGTCCCAACATCAGGGCCAGGTTCTACACTCTCATATCAGAGCTCTCAGCCTGGCGGCCTGGTTAATCCAGGGCCTTTGATTTCTTCTTTCCTACCCAAGCAGGTTATGGATGTCATTTTAGAAGCCAGACGTCCTAGTACTAGAAAATCTTATGCAGGAAAATGGAAAATATTTTATTCCTGGATGCAGGCTCAGGATTCTGATCCTCTTCTTCCGAACATTCCTTTAATTTTACTTTACTTGACAGATCTCTTACATAAGGGCCTCTCTTTCTCTTCCATTAAGATACGTGCCTCTGCTATTTCTGCTCATTATAATGCAGACCCTCCAATCTTTTCCCACCAGCTCATGGGACAGTTTCTAAGAGGAGCTAAGAACTTAAGACCTCCTAGATCTCCTCCCATTCCTGCTTGGGATCTCAACTATGTTTTGGAAAAACTAACCTTGCCTCCTTTTGAGCCTGCCGCGACTTCTGACATCAAGTTTTTATCTTGGAAGACAGCTATTCTGTTAGCCCTAACCTCTGCCAGGAGAGTTTCAGAGGTACAAGCTCTTATGGCTGTGGAGCCTTATATTATTTTTCATCAAGACAGAGTGTCTTTGAGGACTAATCCTACCTTCATGCCTAAGGTGGTTTCCAAAGTGGCTTTAAATCAGACTATCCACTTGCCAACTTTTTTCCCCACTCCTCAAAATAAAGGGGAAAGGATCTTACATTCCTTGGATGTACACAGACAACTATGTTTTTACCTGGACAGAACCAAGGACATCAGAAAATCAGAACAATTGTTTGTTTCTTATGCTTCAAGTTCCCAAGGTAAAGCCATTTCAAAACAGACCATTTCTAAATGGATTGCTTATGGAATCAGATTTTGTTATTCTCACCATGGAAAGCAAATCCCAGGGAGTATACGGACTCATTCCACCAGAGCTGCTGCCACTTCTGTGGCTTTTCTCAGGGGTGTTCCTACCAAAGACATTTTGGAAGCTGCAACTTGGAGTTCAGTGCATACTTTTTCTAAGCACTACAATCTACCTCTCTACTCTAAGTCTAGGGCAGGCTTTGCCTCTGAAATCTTGCAGGGCCTTTTAGCCACCCCTTCTTCTTTATGACCACCTCTCTTTCTGCCAGCTTTGGGATTCTACCCTACAGTCATGACTGCAACAATGAAACACGATGAACATAGTACAGTTGTGTACACCTACCATAAATGTAGATGTTCAAGTGACTTCACTGTTGCAGTCTGGGTTTCCCTCCCTGCTGTCCCCTCTTGTTTTTACTTTTGTGTGGTTCCTTTTTTCACCATTCTTCTGAGGTATATTTGCATAGGATATGGGACCTTTCTCATTTTGGGACTCCTGACATCTGGGGCAAGAAAAACTGGAGAAGATGGCGTCGGCTGTCAGCTTTGTACTCCTAGCGCTCTGACGTCAGGGAGCATGGTTGAACAGCTGATGCCGGACCCAGACTTTGGGATTCTGGCTGACCAAGGACTGCCTGCCGGCAGGGGAGAACCCTACAGTCATGACTGCAACAGTGAAGACACTTGAACATCTATATTTATGGTAGGTGTACACAACTGTACTTTCCTTGCTGATACTGATCAGAGATGTCTTCCCCTCTTGGGATTTTACTCTTTTCTGTACTAATTTCCTCCTTCTATTGTATAGCTTGTTTATGGCAGGAGTCCGCCAGACTGGTTTCCTTTTCATGGAGGAATGAGTCTTGGTTTTGCTTGGATGGCACGATCCATGTATTCTTCTAGGTGCCCATGATTTTGCAGCTTGTACAGCATTATCCTTCAGCATGGGGGCTTTGAAACTTTCCACCTCAGTCTTAAGTAACGTGAAGTTTGCTTTTGAAAAGTTTTTCATGGTGGTTTTCTTGTCCGGCGGTGGGGGTGGAATGTCGATATCCAAAGTGATTTGTTTATGGTCAGATCTAACGAGCGAGGGGTTGACATCCGGTGTGGAACACCGGTCGCCCATGTTGGTGAGGACCAGGTCCAATATGCTGTCACCTCTGGTGGGAGTGTTGACCAGTTGAACCAGGGTATTTGAGTTTATAAATTCTAGGAAATGTTGGGCAAGGGAGTTAGTACTTGAATAGTTCTCCCAATTAATGTTTGGGTAATTGAAATCACCCAACATTAGTGTGTTTGGTAGGACCTTTATGTTTCCCAGTGTTTCCAGAAATGTGGAATGGGAGTCCTGGGACATGGTGGGTGATCTGTAGCAAGCTACAATTTGAATTGCAGTTTATCCCATTGTTAGTTGCACATGGATGATCTCTGTTGCATCGTGCTGTGCCACTAACCTGGAGGTGTGGGTATCCTTGATGAAAATGGATACGCCATCACCTTTTATATTTCGGTTTGGGTTCTGTGGCCGAAATGAATGTTATGGGTAGTAGCCTGGTAGTGCTGGGGTTCTCTCTGGAAACTTAAACCAGGTTTCTGTTACGGCACATATATCAATTTTCTCCATACTGAGGAGTGCCTCGAGTGCGTGCATTTTGAGGTTTAGACTTCTGGCATTGAGTAGCATTACCCTCAGTTTTTTTTTACTTGTGCTATTTATGGTGGTGGGTTTGTCTTTTGAGCCTTGCCTAAAAAAGGCACAATGGGGGTGACAAGAGCCTTGGCCAGTATTCAAAAGCCTAAGGGTGACAGGTGCAAGCTGTCTCTAGTGAAGCAGCGTGGCTTGTCGAGCATGTCATCCCAGGTGGGCAGACACTGGATCCCCTCTGAATGACACCAGAAACTTAGCCAATTGTTGAAATTGAGATTTTTTTCTTTATACCATGGGCCCAGGAGATTATCCTGAATGTCCTGGATAGTCCTGGGAAATGTCATGTCTCCCATATCTGGCACACGTCACAGCTGTAGCAGATGTTTGCTAGGGAGACATCCCACATGGCCATTTACTGGGAGATGCTGGCTATGCCCTGGGAATGAGGATGATGACACTGATCAGAAATGTACACACACCCACAGAAGAACACCATAATGAGGCACTCGCTCAAAATAGAAACATCATAGAGCATGTGTTTGGGCTGCTGAAGTCACTGTTCCTGTCCCTAGATATATCTGGTGGAGCCCTGCAGTATTCTCCAACTACATGTGTACATATATTCACAGTATGTGCTATGCCACACAATATGATCCTGTGAAAACAGCTGCAGCAGGAGCAGCAAAGGGAAGGCTCACAGCCCCCCAGCAGTGCCTAGGCCACCACAGCCACAGTCACATGAGGACTTGGAGGAGGAACCCCCTTCTCCCTGTAGGCAGACGTAGGCATGCTCAATATGCCCTAGGTTTGGCTAAGAGGCAACACATAGCACATTCACTGACAACCTATGGTGCTAGGGACTGACACCTTTCTCACACTCACATATAGAAAATAAAAATGTTGGCAGGCAACCCACACATCCTGTAGCTACTCATGTATTGACTGTGTACTACTTTCATCAGACAGAGTCAGCCCTAAACTACAGTTGTGTCAGCTGCTCCATTTGCAAGGTAAGTCTGTAACCTCCACTGTACTCATAAGGATTATTATGATATGGCATTGTATGTATGGCTCTGGTACATTATGCAAGTAAATATAGTAGGCTACTTGCACATAAATTACATAGACATAGAACTACAGATACCCATTACACTCCTTTGTTTCCAAAAGTATTCACTAGGCCCCATACATGGAATACTCATGCAAATGTTCTGCAACAGATTACTGGCACATCTGTCAAGGGAGATGTTAGAGAGTGGAATGACATGATAGTCAGACTGCTGTGTATCCCAGCAGAACAAGTAGTGGTGTCTCAACACTCCTAACACAGCAGTGTTCCCTTGTAATTGCTGTAACACAAATTCAGCAATGTTATAGCAGAATGCCAGGCAGTTTCAGAGCACTAACAAAAAATTGATCATACATTCTTTATGGAATAACTATATATGTATATTTGCAGTTAAATGTGTGATGAATGCATGCAGTCTGTCAAGCAGCTTGTGTGGCTCAAAGGAATAGGGCAATTAGCTTGTGTAGTGGTGATCAGGGTTCTATCTAGAAGTAGCCACTTATTTTGTATATCAGGTAGTATTACATTTTGTTTTACAGACCATCAGTCTTGAGAGTGGTGCAATATTATTAACCTTTATGACATACTAATTGCATCATACAAGTGAGGAAAGTTGTAGCCAAGTTTAATGATGTGCAACAGTGCAGAAACAGGAACAGATGTCATATTTTATGTGTAACATGCAAATCTTGGATTGGAGTACAGGTAGGTATGGGCTGGAGTCAGGTTATAACTAGCAACACCCCTATTGGGCATGCTCATACACTTAGCTAAGTAGAGCAAAAGTCTGTGACTTATTATATGTAGATATGTCAACAGATACAGACATATATGGAAGGGTCTATATTATATGTTCAAAGTTTGAAGACATTGAACGTTAAATAATTGAATTTAAATTTTTGAAGTTTCAAACATCAAACATATAATAAAAAAAAAAAAAATGAATGGAACTTACCTGACTAGTGTAAGCAGGGGGGGGGGCCAAGCCCCCCCTGCACCTCTACACCCCCGTTCTTTAAATATATCAACTCCGAGACCACACTATAGTGCGGTAAAGAGAAGATTTCCCTTACTGCCCTGTAGTGCGGTCTCAGAGTTGATATATTTAAAGAGTGGGGGGTGTGAGTGGTACAGACACAAACATGGGGGATCCAGGGGGGGCTTGCCCCTCTGCCTACAGCTGTTAGTTTTGGGTTTTTTTTTTTTTTGCATATGTTCAAAGTTACATAACTTCGAACATTTAAATTCGATATTTTAATGTTCAAAGTTATAAAACTTTGAACATATGATATAGACCCTATATGTATGCAGATCATAACTGTATGGCAGTATCTCACTCTCCCTATACACACACATATATACATATATATATATATATATATATATATATATATATATATATATATATATATAAAATATATATATATATATATATATATATATATATACACACACACACACACACACACACACACACACACACACACACACACACATATATATATATATATATTCTCTGTCTCCACTAATACATCTACATAATAAATATACACACACACACACACACACACACACACACACACACACACACACACACACACACACACACACACACACACATATTTGCATCCCTGTTATCTACAGATATATGTTTATATGTCTGTGTATGTCTGTATTGTGCTACATACTCTGATACTGGTGATTAAAGCTGCAGTATGACACATATATAATATTGCTCAAAGGACCAAATGTAAGGGCTCAGCAGTACATGATGCATTTCCCTACACTCCCCTGTGTCCAATGGATGTCACACCATATACACCAACAGGTGAACAGGTGGTGTCATGTATCATGTTGTGTATGCATGCATTGACAGGGCACATTGTTTTTGCCCACAGGCTTTCCACCCAAATGCAAACAGCCACATATGGCCAAAGTGGCTACTGTAGACACATAGCTGGGATAAACAGCAGTTATCTGACTGTAAGGCTACTAGATGCGGAGAACAGTTGAAAAGCAATGTCACTCTGTAGCCCACACATGCTGTTCAACACAATCCTAGTTTATGTACTCCACTAGTGTTTGCCTACAGTCACATATGAAACAGACTTATGATGTAGCATGTGCTGTAAATGCTGTGATCTGTAGTGTATAACTTCTATATAGGTACGGTGTTCTAATCTCACTCTGGCCCACTTGGTGTGTGTGTGTGTGTGTGTGTGTGTGTGTGTGTGTGTGTGTGTGTGTGTGTGTGTGTGTGTGTGTGTATGTGTGAGTGTGTGTGTGTGCATATGTGTGCATCGCCCTTCATAACAAATGGGAATGCCAAATGTCAGTGGGCCAACACTTCTAAGCCCTGGCAGGTGCTGCCGGCCTCCAAACCCCTCTGTTTTACACAGCCTACTGATGTCATGTACCTTAGCACTACCAATTGCCATGTTAATGTCAGACTTAAGCTGTGGTGAGTGCTGTGAATGATCTCTAGAGTATAACACTAGATATATAGGGTTTCTAATCTCTCTCTCTCTGGTCCACAAGCTGTGTAATTGTGCAAAATAAATATGATCGCCATAGTGAATTAAAAAGAGGTGGTGTTTTGCAGTATTTTGTCTGTCGTAGGTTGTGCCTACCAAGTCATGACCAAAACAAGGCCTGCTGATGACATCTACCATAACATCACCTAAAGAGATATTAATAGCACACTTGAGGTGTTGCACATGCATTAAGTACTGTGATATTTCATTTCTGCCATTATTTTATTAATTTATTTTATTTATTTAACATTTATTAACCGGGAATGTCCGACTTGGAACGAAGCCAATTTTCAGCGGAGGCCTGGGGAGAAATGCTCCAGAAGCATGTCTTATACCATTAGATATCTAGGTGTTTTAATCTAATTGCAGCTGACTTAAACTGTGTATGCTGTACACTGTTCTGTACATATGAATCGAAAGTGGTACTATTCTCACTGTAGCCAGGTGTGTATGTGCAGATATTAGAGTATTTTACTTCAGCATATGGGATCATAGGATCATTGGACAGCAGTAGCCTAATGGGCTTAAGTCCCATAAAAATCTAGTCATGTTCTAACCCTTATTTACACAATCAGCACATATTGACCCTGTCCACAATAGACACACACAGAAGCCCTTGTGTGACATGACAGTCATCCAGGCAATCATACAGATTGCATCTGAGAAGGGCCAATAAGATGCAATGTTTGCCAGTTGGTGGGGGTGTATTTCAAAGTTTTGTGACAGTGTGATACACATATCTCTCCCACCAGCATGTATTATTAACATCACATACCAGGTAAAGTCTCTTACGAGCGGAAGACTGCACTCCACCTACCTTAATATGGCTAAAGCCTTCGATACTATTCCCCACTCAGGTATACTAGATAAACTCTTTCAACTAGGCATCATTATGTATGTTATCAGATGGGTAGCAAACTGGCTCACTGATAGAAACCACCTACTCAAAATAGGGGAAGCCCCCTCAAGCAGTAGCCAAGTAAAGAGTGGTGTACACCCGGGATCAGTCCTGGGGCCTCTTTCAATTGGGATATACTTTTCTGAGGTGCAGGCCAAGCCAGTGGGCTATGTCTGACCAAGTTTGCAGATGACTGCAAGCTGGGTGTTGTCATCAATCCCGCTAGTGATGTGGACATCGTCCAAGAGGGTCTCACCCAAAGAAATGCCTGGTGTCAGAAACATGGCCTCAAACTGAATGCTAAAAAATGCATCATCATCCCTTTTAGGGAGATTGATGCCCCCAAAAATTATCACAATAATAACAAAGACCTAAGCACCCAATCAGTCATGAGGGGATGGAATAGACTCCCTCTCAGTGTCAAGCCGAGTACCTCATTAACCCACTGTAAGCATAACCTGGATAACTGGATGGGGAACAGAAAATACGCCTCTGGGATTCCACCTGTATCCCTGCTGGACAGGGGCACCGGGTGATGATGTGTCAGAACACAGACTAAATTCTTGGCCAGGCTTGTAAGGGCCTCAGAGCCAATAGCCTAGTCATTTCCTATGATCATATGGTCTTTACAGCTGATAATACATGTACCATTCCACTCACAGATCTGCAGCATGTCCAACACAGCAGGGTCACACATTGCCCTGTATGCAAGGCAGAGATCACTTCTGAGTGGTCTATACGAAACAAGCTACAATGACAGTAACTGCATTCAATCCCCACAGGTCAGATTCTGTGGACTCAAAGTTCCCTTGTGAGGAAAGTTTGTGTTGTGTCCAGTTGCCAGTGGTGCTTGCAATGGTACATGAGAAAATGGCCATTGCAGTGAAATATTTTCAAGCTGAGGGAAAAGTACATGGAGGTTATAAACACAGCATTATCAAGTGACAGCACCCTCACTAATGACATGAGCATAAGATGCTACCAGTCTTACCCCTGTGGAGACATGGTGATCTATGGTAAAGTAGGTGTAAACCTGTGTGGCCAGACCTGTGTGTCCATGTCTATTACCTCTGACTATGTACATCAGGCGTGGCTAATGAAGTGCTACTTACCAGGAACATTGCAGTTACTGATGGAAATGATACTATATGCACATTTGCATGGGGTTACAGCCATGAGTATGTGAACAAGCATATGTTTGTGAATACCCCCTTGTGGGAGTGTGACATAGCTGGGAAATTGTATGACTGCTCTCAGTTTGCTGTGCAATGAGGTGCTTCTTGTACTCTTGTCAGCTACAGCTGAGTCTATGCAATTATACAGGTGGCACACCTAGCAGTGATGATGTGGATGCCAGTGCATGCATAGAGAATGTGTTCATCTCTACAGTCATAACTCTGGCCTTGCTAGTCTGCACTACCTGTCAGGCAACCAGACAGCACACTGAATACTGTGTGACATGATGTGGGACCACAGACATGCTTTCTGCTTACATAAATGTACAGTATGACATACAAAGGACAAGTGTGGGTGCACACACTTTGGCCAAAGGGTGCCACGCCTCTGCAATATGTCTCAGCTCCATGGAATACAGACATGCACCATGATGCTGATGATGGTCAAGGTGCATGAACTGCTGTGATATTGTGACCTAACAGGGATCAATGCCTCTGTGGTGCTTGCCCAAGCAAACTTACACATGTATGTCACCGGACATTGTACATCATAGTGTGTCACTGCAGCTGTGCCCCAGCTCACCATCCACACATTACCTTACAGAAATCCTAAGAACCCTGGAATACTAGGCATAATACATGCACACTGTAATGATTGCTCTGATTGATACTCAAGACATCTACTGGTAAAGGGTATGTCAAGGCTACAGAGCCTTGCATGAAGTGGGACAACTATGTGGATGAAGAAACAGGCTGTTGCCTGCTCCTCTTGTTGAGTTTGGTACTAATGTTTTGCTTATGATAGGAGACAAAGTATAGGGGCATGGTATCCCAGGAGAGAGTGGTTGTGCTGAGACTAGCAGTTGTAGTAGCCAGGCATCAGCAATTCAGGGGACTCCCTCTTGTCAGCATTCCTCACAAGGTAATTGTCTCAGCACAGTACATATTGCTTGAATGGTATGCAGCTGCAGGATAACTGTGTGAACAGTGTCGTCTTACCTTTCCCAGGGTGTACATATAAATTCCCCTCCTCCCACTGCTTGCCTTTGTCTCTACAGTAACAGACATGCTTTCTTGGCAGACTACCTTCTTGGAAACCATGCTGGAATTAAAGTCAATATATAGTTGCACACAGGGAAAGTAGCATGCAGTGACAGCTGGTGTACCCAGATGTCTCAGTAATGTTACATTTACAGCCATGAAAAGACTTATCATGGAACTGATCAGTGACAATGTAATGCACCTGCAGACAATGGCCAAAACCCAGTTTGTGTTGTTCAAGGTCAGATCATGCCTACCCTAAGCTTTGGCCAAATTGATTGTTACAGAATTCAATGGATGAGAGGAAAATGACTCAACCCATCCACAATGGCCTGATAATGCATTCATCATGATTAGGCCATCGCACATTGTAGACACACTGTAGATGTGTTTTTCCACACACCTCCAACAGCTGACCCAGTAGGCAGGGACTTATGGACACAGAGAGTGATGTAGCCTTTGACTATCACTGGTCAATACAATGTGGGACTTCATGCACTGTTGTACAATATAGATAAAGGTATAGAATGCAAAACCCAGAATGTCATTGTTACACTGTATGTGGGACTCATTGCACCTATCATTGAGAGCAATCACGCCTGTGGTATGTAAATACACAGGCATATCTGACAACTGTAACAGCCAGAGAGGTCCATCAGTAACTCAATATATAGTGTACATAACATGTCCAATGCAGACTGTGTCAAGGCTGAAACTGTGTATTCTGTCCCCTCATGCTTTGGAGGGAAGGTGTATGGCTGCCACGCAGGGAGCTGTCAGGTTCCACTGTGTATGACCTGCACATCCAATAAAGGACTAGTATGGGACATACCTGTTGTACACAGCTGCACCTTAACTGTGGTAGAAATAGGCCATGCTGGGGAGACAGATATGTAACTGTGACACTACACACTACATGTAACAGGCTCAAGGGAACTACATTGTGTCAGAGATTATGGATACTGGAGTAGGCTGCATGACGTCATTATCCCTGAAACACAGATGCAGCTGTGAAGCCATGCACCTACACTGCTTTACCTTTGTGAAGACATTTTGCTTCTGTGCTGACATTCCTTCCTGTGCTCTGATCGTTAGTCCTAAAAAAATCTATGTCTGAAACATAAACAGTTCTATGAGACACCATACATTTTGTAAGTATACAGCCATTACAAGATCATCCAAATTAATCTACACAACATAATGTGGTGTACTCTGTACAATCACCAGCAGACAATAACTGTCAGTGACCAGTACAAGTAGCATGTGAAAGGCAACAGTGGATTAAAGGAATACATAGCAATTTAGGTAGTCACCCTGTGCATCAGACACATAGCTTCATTTCCCTGCATCAATGACAAGGATGACAGGGATGTGGCAATGGTATCATCATTTGCACAGGTTGTCTGGTGGTGCAGGAGGCTTAGACAGACCTAATAGGTTGCAAGCATGTGTAGGAATCAAGAAGGGAGCAAGGCAAGATGGACCATGGAATGTGCTATGCATGTCTGCAGGTGACCTGACTGTGACAGTGGTGTGTGATTGTCTGTGTGAACACAGTCAAGCTCAGTCCTAGCCCTACATGACTGTATGTTGAACAGCATTGAACCATGCATGGCAGGGCTGACAGTTCACTGTCTCTGCCCCCGAACATGGGAACTGCCTCTGCCAGGAGTTGCACTGGCATCTCCATGCCCAAGGTCAGAAGTGGCACTACTACCTGAGGGTGACTGCTCTATACTGGGACTGTATCCTCCACGGGAATACCCAGGATCATGAGCCCATGGTCTGCCATGTCTTGGTGTGGACAGCACACTCACCTCTGGGGTGCTAGATGGACTGCCACTATGGCAGCGTGAGTGAGCACAACCACATGGAGTCTCAGCTGATGTAGTTGCCAAACTACTTCCACAGGTCTGACACTTAACTCCAATCAGACTTTCCATCACAGACAATGATCATTCTAAGACAGATAATCTGCAATCTCTCTCAGACCACTATCTTTCCAGTGCATCAATCAGCAGATCCAGGTTATCAGCGACATGGTGGAGGCAGTCACAGATGTCAGACTGTGCTGCATCCATAACCCTGAGTATTTGTCTGGAGGTCCTTTCCGAATGTTCCTGTGTCTCAATGGTGGTCCTAAACATATCCTGAATTACATGTGATGGGACACCTACAATGGGTGGTGGAAGGATAGCAGGCCTCCTACAAGCACCCCTATGAATCCGCCTATGTGGAACCTTGCCATCTCTTTGGCTATGGCCAGTGTCCACACTCACTGCAGCCATAGTACCCACACTTTCCTGTTCAATGTTCCCACCCTCTGAATGTCCAATATCTGTGGCCTCAGGGGACTGGGTATGCATAGGCATACTGACTGTGCATGGTGATAATGAGGGCAGAAGAGGGATGTCAACCTCTGTGGCAGATTCAGCCCATGCAACCCCCCATGCCTCACTTTCACCACCATCATCATCAAAGTCTGAAGAGGCACTGACATCAGGTTATGAAGGGGATGGAGACAACCCCCCCCCGGTCACCTGTGATAAAAAAGAAAAAGCAGTACATTAATACATGCACAACTATGCTGTACAGTACTATCTTGTAATATATGTCCCATCACATGTCACTCTCTATAAGCTATAATTCATAATAGCCTCCCATTGTTGTGTACCCCTAATAAACACTAGGAATTAGCATAACTCCTAGAATGGTACAATTCAGTAGCCTAGAAGTTAACTGAATGAAATAGCATAACAGTTAAAAAAATTAGACTGTTTCTGTTATTGCATTGTGTTAATATGTTAAACTGTTAAAAACTTTGACTGTTTGTAAATATTACTTTTATTGCATTGTACTAATATGTGCACTCAACTAATATGTGTTTTTATATTTGTTTAATTTTGCTTCATTTGTACACATTATATTTCTCTAATAACTTACTCATATGTTAAATCTGTAATTTGTAATTTCCTGGAACTTTTCTACCCAGGACTCCATTGAAAATGGGCTCCTCATGGCCCAATGGACTATCCTGAAAAACAAAGTATAAATAAATAAAATAAATAAATAAATATGTCAAGCTCTATACAATGTTGTCAGTATTACAGACTTGTTTAGCCCCCACCCTCATATACCTGGAGCTAAGGACATTACTTTCTAAAAAACTTCTGTAGTTACTTGTAAAGAATAAGCTCCTTATTCAAGAATCTCATGAGCAACAGTGATGTACACTGCTGACATTTGTCAGCACTCTCCACAGTTGACACATAAGGCAATCTGAACTGTCCTACAAATATTGCAAATCTATCAGTGTGGTCACAACTACAAGGCATAGGTATGACTGTAAACCATGTTCCATTGGTAAAACTCTGTGAGGTTGGCAATCATGTAGACAGTACATCAATTCAGTCGGCAGGCCTGGGATGACACTTTAGCAAGTACAGTGCACTCAACATACATCTGTATCACAAAAGTGTTATGCTTGCCAGGAGCAGGATCATGGCTGTGTCTGATTCCTGATGGTCTTATTTGAGAGAGAGGCAATGTAAACAGTAACCCATGCTGCACTATGACAGGTTAATATGTTCACAGATCACATATTTACAGTACATACTATGTTACTTTGTATGTAGGTCACAATCAGGACATTAGATTCACACTGCAACTAACCTCCTAACCTCGCCAAAATAAAATACTTGCCACCCACATAAAAGTATGTACACTGTGAAACACTGAATGCGACAGTATTCCAATGCTTATCCAACTAAGCATACCTGAATGCTCCTCTTGTGTGAAAATGGTGGCACCCACATCCACAACATACTATGTGATGGATGCCTGGGAGCTATCATGTGTTCCTAGGCTCAACAGTTATTCCTCTGTGGCTGACAGTGGTTGTCCTGCTATAGGCCCTCCACCAGTGAAACTATGATCCATGGTCACATCTACTGCTCTTCTGTGGGTGGAATTTATCATATCTGTGGCCTGGTGTCACACCTGCTCATATGTCCTGCTCTTGTCAACAATGGGATTCACATTGAGAACCAGGGCAGCCCACAATGCTACCTGCTCTTCTCTGTTTGTCCTGCCCTGGACAGCAGGACATGGTGATTCTGATGCAGGGCTTCCAAGATAGCTTTATTATCTGCCTCTGTAAAAGGGCCCCAGGGTCTGGGATACATATCTCCTGAAAGACAACAAAATGGAAACATATGTCAGGATCACATATGTGGCAGTATAGTACATAGAGATATGGCAAGAGCAGATGGCTACCAGTAATCACTGCTTGTTTACACATCTCACATTCAGCATAATGCAAACATAGTAAGGGTGTGTATGTGAGTAAGATAGTACCAGTACTCATCTATCCCTGCTTGTGCCATTACTGATACTGTTGTATGGTCACACAACCAACACAAAAGTCCATTAAGTTGTGGCCTGTATGTGTAAACCACCCTTATAATAACTAAAACAAGCAGTGTCACACACAGATCAGTGTAGCATTGCAACCTCTATCAATGTAAAATTCCCAGGACAGTGGCATACCTATTTAACAGAGAGCATTCTATCTGTACTGTATACTAGTTCTTCTGTAGGTGTAAATCAACTGCAGATCAATGTCATGTCAGAAGTAAAGTTCTACACAAGGCTTACTGCTGTAATCACCATTCTCCCTAAGTACATGGACAAATATACATCATATTTAAAACCAAATAGTGACATACCTGATGGAGTACAATACTCCTCTGTTGAACAATACAGATATATAAATGTTGTGCCAATGAGTTGAGTATAAAAAGTTACTCTCATGCATAATGTTTCCCCACATTGCTGTTTGCCTTTTTAACATGGTTCTCTATTAGGAAGTGATTGCCTCTGAACCAATCCGTGCTTCTGAACTACTAATTGCAACCAGCACTTCTGATTTGCATTATAATCAGCCAATCCAATGTAACCACTGAACAAGATACAAAGCCTCAATGTACATTACAACCCCCTTCTCTGCGTTGGGTTGGAAAATAGTGGGGGAAAGATCCTACATCATGGCAGCAAGAATGACTACTGCAGCTACTATTTACATACAAATAGGCCATGCTGGGGAGACAGGTATGTAACTGTGACACTACACACTACATGTAACAGGCTCAAGGGAACCACATTGTATCAGAGATTATGGATACAGGAGTAGGCTGCATGACGTCATTATCCCTGTTAGCCTGTGATACACAGATGCAGCTGTGGAGCCATGCACCTACACTACTTTACATTTGTGAAGACATTTTGCTTTTGTGCTGACATTCCTTCCTGTGTTCTGATGGTTAGTCCTAAAAAAATCTATATCTGAAACATAAACAGTTCTGAGACACCATACATTTTGTAAGTATACAGCCATTACAAGATCATCCAATTTAATCTACACAACATAATGTGGTGTACTCTGTACAATCACCAGCAGACAATAACTGTCAGTGACCAGTGCAAGTAGCATGTGAAAGGCAACAGTGAATTAAAGGAATACATAGCAATTTAGGTAGTCACCCTGTGCATCAGACACATAGCTTCATTTCCCTGCATCAGTGACAAGGATGACAGGGATGTGGCACAGGTATCTTCATTTGCACAGGTTGTGTGGTGGTGCAGGAGGCTTAGACAGACCCAATAGGTTGCAAGCGTGTGTGTGAATCAAGAAGAGAGCAAGGCAAGATGGACCATAGAATGTGCTATGCATGTCTGCAGGTGACCTGACTGTGACAGTGGTGTGTGGTTGTCTGTGTTAACACAGTCAAGCTCAGTCCTAGCCCTACATGACTGTATGTTGGACAGCTTTGAACCATGCATGGCAGAGCTGACAGTTCACTGTCTCTGCCCCCGAACATGGGAACTGTGTCTGCCAGGAGTTGCATTGACATCTTCATGCCCAAGATCAGAAGTGATACTATTGCCTGAGGGTGACTGCTCTATACTGGGACTGTATCCTCCATGGGAATACCCAGGATCATGAGCCCATGGCCTGCTATGTCTTGTTGTGGACAGCACACTCACCTCTGGGGTGCTAGATGGACTGCCACTATGGCAGCGTAAGGGAGCACAACCACATGGAGTCCCAGCTGATGTAGTTGCCGAACTACTTCCACAGGTCTGACACTTAACTTCAACCAGACTTTCCATCACAGACAATGATCATTCTAAGACAGATAATCTGCAATCTCTCTTAGACCACTATCTTTCCAGTGCATCAGTCAGCAGATTCAGAGTATCAGCAACATGGTGGAGGCAGTCACAGATGTCAGACTGTACTGCATCCATAAACCTGAGTATTTGTCTGAAGGTCCTTTCCGAATGTTCCTGTGTCTCAATGGTGGCCCTAAACATATGCCGAATGACATGTGATGGGACACCTACAACAGGTGGTGGAAGGATAGCAGGCCTCCTACAAGCACCCCGATGAATCCGCCTATGTGGAACCTTGCCATCTCTTTGGCTATGGCCAGTATCAACAGTCACTGCAGCCATATTACCCACACTTTCCTGTTCAATGTTCCCACCCTCTGACTGTCCAATATCTGTGGCCTCAGGGGACTGGGTATGCATAGGCATATTGACTGTGCATGGTGATAATGAGGGCAGAAGAGGGATGTCAACCTCTGTGGTAAATTCAGCCCCTGCAACCCCCCATGCCTCACTTTCACCACCATCATCATCAGAGTCTGAAGGGGCACTGACATCAGATTATGAAGGGGATGGAGACAACCCCCTGGTCACCTGTGATAAAAAAGGAAATGCGGTACATTAATACATGCACAACTATGTTGTACAGTACTATCTTGTAATATATGTCCCATCACATGTCACTCTCTATAAGCTATAATTCATAATAGCCTCCCATTGTTTTGTACCCCTAATAAACACTAGGAATTAGCATAACTCCTAGAATGGTACAATTCAGTAGCCTAGAAGTTAACTGAATGAATTAGCATAACAGTTAAAAAAATAGACTGTTTCTGTTATTGCATTGTGATAATATGTTAAACTGTTAAAAACTTTGACTGTTTGTAAATATTACTTTTATTGTATTGTACTAATATGTGTTTTTATATTTGTTTAATGTTGCTTCATTTGTGCACATTATATTTCTCTAATAGCTTATTCTTATGTTAAATCTGTAATTTGTAATTTTCCTGGAGCTTTTCTCCCCAGGACTCCATTGAAAATGGGCTCCTCAGGGCCCAATGGACTATCCTGGCAAACAAACTATAAATAAATAAATTAAATAAATAAATATGTCAAGCTGTATACAATGTTGTCAGTATTACAGAATTGTTTAACCCCCAATCTCATATACCTTGACCTAAGGACATTACTTTCTAAAAAAACTTCTATACTTACTTGTAAAGAATAAGCTCCTTATTCAAGAATCTCATGAGCAATAGTGATGTACACTGCTGACATTTGTCAGCGCTCTGCACAGATGACACATAAGGCAAGCTGAACTGTCCTACAAATTTTGCAAATCTATCAGTGTGGTCACAACTACAAGGCATAAGTATGACTGTAAACCATGTTCCATTGGTAAAACTCTGTGAGGTTGGCAATCATGTAGACAGTACATTAATCCAATCAGCAGGCCCGGGATGACACTTTAGCAAGTACAATGCACTCAATATACATCTGTATCACAAAAGTGTTATGCTTGCCAGGAGCAGGATCATGGCTGTGTCTGATTCCTGGTGGTCTTATTTGAGGGAGAGGCAATGTTAACAGTAACCCATGCTGCACTATGACAGGTTAATATGTCCACAGATCACACATTTACAGTACATACTATGTTACTTGGTATGTAGGTCACAATCAGGACATTAGATTCAAACTGCAACGAACCTCCTAACCTCGCCAAAATAAAATACTTGCCACCCACATAAAAGTATGTACACTGTGAAACACTGAATGCGACAGTATTCCAATGCTTACCCAACTAAGCATGCCTGAATGCTCCTCTTGTTTGAAAAAGGTGGCACCCACATCCACAACATACTATGTGATGGATGCCCGGGAGCTATCATGTGTTCCTAGGTTCAACAGGTATTCCTCTGTGACTGACAGTGGTTGTCCTGCTATAGGCCCTCCACCAGTGGCACTATGATCCATGGCCACATCTACTGCTCTTCTGTGGGTGGAATTTATCATATCTGTGGCCTGGTGTCACAACTGCTCATATGTCCTGCTCTTGTCAACAATGGCATTCACATTGAGAACCAGGGCAGCCCACAATGCTACCTTCTCTTCCCTGTTTGTCCTGCCTTGGACAGCAGGACCTGGTGATTCTGATGCAGGGCTTCCAGGATAGCTTCATTATCTGCCTCTGTAAAAGGACTCCAGTGTCTGGGATACATATCTCCTGAAAGACAACAAAATGGAAACATATGTCAGGATCACATATGTGGCAGTATAGTACACAGAGATATAGCAAGAACAGATGGCTATCAGTAATCATTGCTTGGTTACACATCTCACATTCAGCATCATGCAAACATAGTAAGGGTGTGTATGTGAGTAAGATAGTAGCAGTACTCATCTATCCCTGTTTGTGCCATTGCAGATGCTGTTGTATGGTCACACAACCAACACAAAAGCCCATTAAGTTGTGGCCTGTATGTGTAACCCACCCTTATAATAACTAAAACAAGCAGTGCCACACACATATCAGTGTAGTATCACAACCTCTATCCATGTGAAATTCCCAGGACAGTGGCATACGTATTTAACAGAGAGCATTCTATCTGTACTCTACACTAGTTCTTCTGTAGGTGTAAATCATCTGCAGATCAAAGTTCTACACAAGGCTTACTGCTGTAATCATCATTCTCCCTAAGTACATGGACAAATATACATCATATTTAAAACCAAATAGTGACATACCTGATGGAGTACAATACTCCTCTGTTGAACAATACAGATATATAAATGTTGTGCCAATGAGCTGACTATAAAAAGCTACTCTCATACATAATGTTTCCCCTACATTGCTGTTTGCCTTTTTAACAAGGTTCTTTATTAGGAAGTGATTGCCTCTGAACCAATCCGTGCTTCTGACCTGCTAATTGCAGCCAGCACATCTGATTTGCATTATTATCACCCAATCCCATGCAACCACTGAACAAGATACAAAGCCTCAATGTACATTACAACCCCGTTCTCTGCGTTGGGTTGGAAAATAGTGGGGGACAGATCCTACATCATGGCAGCGAGAATGACTACTGCAGCTACTATTTACATACAAATGTGTGCTACAGGATGAAGCTGATGCTGCAGGCAATAGGCATAGGCAGAAAGAGTGAACACTTTGCAGGACAACAAGCTGTAAGAGTAAGTGTGGGATCTGTGGCAGCCTTGTTTTATAGGCATAGCCAGACTGAGTGTAGCCACCCCATTGAAGTAAGATATGTGTGTCAAGTAAGTGTGTTAGCCAGTGGTGTCAGTAAGACAATTCAAGGCAAAATGTTTGGTGTGTCCTACAAAACAGGTAGGTGTACATTATCATGATGTCAGGCAGGTGGACAACTGCCAGATCATGTGTTATGTCATGGTATTCCCCTGTGGAGTGTGTGCTGGCAACCCTTGTGTCTAGCTCAACTGCCATATATGTATGTTACTTCTGCAGCTGTGGTTGTCTGGGATATCACCAGCAAAACTTTGTGGGCTGCAGAATGATATTACTGGGGCACAATTTCAGTACATTCTTCAACATCCAGTGGGAATTCAGCCTGCAAAAGGAGTAGGATGAGAGTGGTCCTATCTGTAGGCCTTTTCCCTCTATAAAACATAAGCAGATGTTCCAATTGTACTGCTTTGGGTGGATAAATAGGTGATGAGATAGACATACATATCACCCTTTATAATACTGATGGCCATATACATGTATTTTCATTGGTAGACACAGCTGTATATGAAACTAGGACCATGCGCACCAAATTTTTATTTTTTCAATTCATTTTACAGACTGAGCGACCGATTCACTGTTATAACAGGTGAATTCTTACATTTTGTACTTATCATTCCACAGTTATCTACTGTTAAATACCACACATATCTGTTAGTACGTGTATGGCTTTAGAGTGCTATATTTGTATAAAAGAGTCCCTCTTTTCCATTAGTGTTTTATCAAGTGTGTTCTTACATGGTGTAGACATGACTGCAGGATTACCTGCTAGCAGATACCTCAGTTATGTCTAAACGTATGTGTGTGCCTTTATAGTGATGTATTTGTGTAGTAGAGTGCTAATTACAGTACTATTTTTGAATTAATCTTTTAGCCAATTTGCATGGTGCAGCGCAATGTGCAGCACCATTTAAACATGCTTAATGAGGGGAACTACAGCATTACTATGTTTTGTTTTAAACACCTACTTTCATCAGCAGCTGTGTGGCTTGGCAGGATGATCCACTGGCCTGCAGGTGCGGGGGTTGTGGGTACAAAATAGGGTGCTGGCGAATATCTTGAATGTGATTAATATTGTTCAAAAAGCATATATCAGAATAGCGTTATTTAGCATAGCTAAGCGAGCAGCATCTCACAGAAAAACTTTAGAGAAAAGAAAGATGGGAGAGATAGAACAGTGGTGAAAAGGGGTGCATGCAGGGGGAAAAACATAGTGAAAGGCAGATAGGGATGTGCAGGACAGGAGCAGAAAAGAACCATAGCTATCCACTTCTTCATCACGAATATCTGTGCACTGTGACAGATTTTTTAGCTGAATTTGGACTGTCACCCACAGACAGGGGTGATGACAACCTAACTGCATTGTCAATCCAGTTGGACCAAATGAAGTGTGTCCAGTGGGACAGGTGCCCATTTTTTTCTTTTAAGGAGAGAGTGGAATTTTGGTGAAGAAACATAGGTACATATGCGGAAGGTAAGTTGGGAAGGTGAGGAAGCTTTTGGAGACAGACAAGGCAGACAAGACAGCAGACAGGGTTGGTGTGTGACACAAGGGGGGAGAGTACACCTTGGATGGGAAGGGTGTTGTGGAATCCCAGTCTCATGAGCATCACACGGTAGCAGTGCAACTCATGTCCTCATCCATATGACTGTCAGCACCAGTGGTGGAGGCTAGTATCTAGGGTGAAGCTGCCCCACCCGGATGGTGAGCATGCCATCCATCTGGAGCAGGCATGCATCGACAGTTCGGTGAACCACCCTGCGCACCATAGCTGGCAGTTCTTGAGTGGTGACATAATCACCCCCTCCCTATGCTCCCAGAGGAGGGCTCAGCCCCAGCCCAGCAGACAGAACTAGCTGATGCTGCACGTGGTGCAGTAGCAGCTGAGGAGGAGCACCAACAGGCTGCTACCCAGACATGTCGGGACCTGGTGCCACGGCCAGTCAAGGCAAGGTAGGTGGATTGCCTTGGACCAGCCTACCTTGCCATGCCGTAATAAATTAGAAATAAACATAAGGTAAGATTAGTAATAACCAATCCAATGTTAGTATTAACATAATGGAACATCAAATTGATTAATCTAAATACAATATTAAGGTATATTATGAGGAACACAAAAATAAATAACATAACTGTAAGTATGTTAACAGCAAACCAGTATGACATAACCCATAAAGCCAACATAATAGTTAGTTTAAAAGAATGTATTAATATCAAACCATAATAATAATAAACAGTAATAAATTAATAAATTTCATAATAATAAATTAGAAAAGATAAGGGGTGGAGAAAGAGAGAGAGAAAAACATATCATTAGTGACCTTGCAGGTGATATTACTACTCAGACTAATAATACATACTTCTACAGGTGTGCAGTGTCGTGTCTGTGTACAGTAACTCCAATTCTTATATAGATAATGTGACTTGTACATACCTCTCAGACTGTTAGCATTGGACAGTTTGGGCCAAGCAATATCAAATGCAGGTACACAACTACAGGAACTGTTTTACACAGTTTGCTCATACATTACTACCAAGGTGTTCTGTAAACAGATTTGCCAAAAAATTGCATTCCAAGTAATATCATTTATCTGCTAATCACGAACATGACATATTGGGCATTAGTCATTAAATTAAAAAAAAATTCATGACAGTTGAGAGGTATGTTTGTGTACACTAATTAGACTAGACAGCTGGTGATTTCTTAGTTGGGTGTCATGGGATTAGAACCCAGAGGCTGTGACTCCAGGGAACAAGTGCACTAAATTTAACAGTTGACTGATATCAGATTATAAAAGACATGGCAGTGCATACTGGAATAAGTCACAATTACTGGAAATGATTATTTATCAAGGTACAATCCTGATTTAGACTTTACTGATATTGGTCCTGAAAATCTGGCAATTATACACATGGCTATCTTCCCAGAACATGAGCTACCTTAACCTTATACCTTGTTTTTGGAGTGGGAGGAAGACACAGCATTAGTTGACTACAAATGGCTATAACACAGGCTTGAAAGTTACTGTGCATATTGCACTACATTTATCAGACAGTTTTTTCAGCAGTCTTTATTCCTTTCCTGTTTTACAGTTGACTGGTGTCAGATTAGAACATGCATTCAATGACTACAGGTGTACTGGACAGTTAGTTGAACAGACTATTTCTCAATGCACAATCCTGAATTAAACTTTATTGATGATGTACCTTGAAATCTGGCATTTATACAGATGAATATCTGGCCATAATGTCAGCTACCTTACCCATACGCCTTGTTCTTTGAGTGGGTGGAAGGGTCAGAATTATATGGCACAAACTGGCCAGAACACAGGCATGAAAGTTACTGTGGGTATTGCACTACATTAATCAGACAGTTTCTTCAGCAGTCTATTTGTTACCTTTGTACAGTTGACTGGTGTTAGAATAGAACACACATGCAGTGACTATAAAAATAGTGATCACATCTTTGTTTGAAACAGTACATATCACAGCACCATTGCCATTTAAAATTTTATTACTATTCCTTTATGTCTGGCATGTACAGCATGGATATCTGTGTCAAACCTCTATTAAACAACCAATTTACCCTCGTCATTACCGGAGTGCAATCTACAGCATATTTCAGACAATGCGCACAGCAGAAGAGTGACTGTTAATATGGGAAGACCGCAACCTTAACTGATGTTTGTGTAAGGTATACTACACAATAATGCATGGTTACTTGATGTAACTTGGTTTACCATTTCAGGTAGGCACTGACACATTACTAAACATATTACATTTCCCAAGTATTTTATACCTGACTGTTAGGACTGCAAACTCTGCAAATATTTTTTGGTCTTGATAGTACATTATGCATTAGTTTATTACTTTGATTTTTCCTGACTTACCACACTCATGCCTCATCCTGGCCAGACGCCCTGCATGTGACTGGACATTGCGAGTCTTTTCTTCTGCAGCTGTTGTAAGAGAAGCAGAGCATTATGCATAGCAGTTTTGCACACATTCAGTTTGTATATTTGTACATCACTGGGACAAATACATATTTGTGAGGTGCACTCAGCCCAAGCTTCTTGAACCCAAGTTTCCAAGGTTCTCCTCTTTCTACTCTTCAGGTCATCATAGTGGTGATAACACTGCTCACCAGTGTAGCGACACCAGTAGCACAGGTAAGTTCCCTAGCTAAAGGATCACAGGCCTCAGAATTACACTCTGAACCCTGGTAATCACCCTGCAGCAGCCAGGATTCATGGTTTTTGACCAGGAGTCCAACAAACACTTTGGACTCCTGCACACCCCATGTCAGCACCAGAAAGCATGTTCCCTCACCAACACCACCAGGGATATCAACAGCCAAGTAAGAACTCCAAAGAATGGTGTCAGATTCCTACCTATTGGCCATTTTATAGGGTGAATTCCTCCCCTTACACATCATAGTGCAACTTTTGAAAATGTGACGTGTTACTTAGCTTCGCACAAACTCACACAAACCATTTCAGTGATGGTAAGCATCACACAAACTCACACAAGCTGTGTTCAAGCATAGCTTAACAATGTGCAAATGAAGTAGACCATTGGCCATGTTTAAGTGGAGCTTAGCACTGTGCAGATTTAGTAAATGTGGCAATTTTTAATTTTAAATTAAACTGATGTTTCAGTCATCTGACTCCTGTTCAATGCAATACATATGACTGCTCAGGAGTTGAACCCAGGACCTACTACACTGCAGATCATCATTCAACCTATCTAGCTGCTCGGGATAGTACAGGGAAACAGTATATCTTCACATATGCTACTAAGATACCTGTTAGCATTGCACAGTGAAGCTGCCTGTGTTTGTGCGTTGCTAGGCACCACCAAACTACTACAATTAAATACATCTGGTTTCTATTTTTAGATGTTGGACAGCATTGCTTAGCACTGCATTGTTCCACACAAACAAGGAGAGACAGAAAAAATATTCAATTAATTACATCTGGTTTCTATTTTTAGATACATAGCAGATGTCAGGTGCATATGTATAAGCACAGCTCAGCATCGCTAAGCATCATGCCTCACTGTGCAAATAGGACATAAAATTAAAAAATATATATATTACTGTCCTGTGCTTAACACCTTTCCAGACATTTTCTGGACAGTCCACAACAATGGGACAGCATCTACACTGCTGTTTGTACTGATTCAATAAACATGTAACTATGATTGCCCTTGGCAGAGTGTCATAATTAATATGACTGGCTTTCTGCCAGGAACGTTCACACAGGTACATTCTATGTAGGCTCTATATGCAGTCTACATGGATTTTATTGAATCCTGGAGATAATTATAATGCTCATTTCAATTTTTTGTTATATTCTTAATTAAAACGTTGTGACAAATGGCATTCTGACCACCTCTATAAAAGTATCAGTAAACTAGATTTGAACCCTACGTCAGCTGTTCTCTGTCTCTAAGTTGAATGCACTTACATCTTGTGCCTAAGAGAAAGTTATCTGATCATGAGCGATGTTAGTACACACAGCCACCAAGCTAATTTATGCTACAGAAGGTTGCCCAAAATAAATTTTTCACTTTTTTTCTTAAGATGTTAACCCTGTTTGCACAGTCCCAAGCAAAGAAAAAATGCAAAAGGCATTAAAAATAATAACAATAAATACATTAATTAATTACTTAATAAAAAAGTTACCTTAATGTGTGAAGTGATAGATTCAATGGATATATTTAGCAAACAGCAAAGCTGTTATAGCATTAGTATGACACAGTCAACCTTTGCACATCTGCTTGCAACATTTCAAGTAGCATTTAGCTTAAAAATTATCAGGATTTCATGCAATGTCAGTTGCTCTGAAAATGGGCACACAGATAATGACAACAGGTCATACTTGCCACAGTGCATGCAATTATTCATGATATGTAAGTTTTCAATATACTGTAATAATTGTCATGATGAATAATTGTGAAATACGGATAAGTTCTCCAGCATATATGACATGTATGACCACATTACTCGTGTCACTGCTTTTGTAGTGACATACTCTAAAAATGTCATGTCACAACATCCATACCACATATTTTTATTAATAATGAGAAGAGTTTTTTCACTTTTATCTTTAAAAAAGGAAAAGTGTTTATGAGGTGCAGAGCAGATATCAACTGCAAAAGGCAGTACAAATATATAGGAAACCATTAAATGAAAATTACATCAATCAAAGGGTATACCTAGCAATGGCCAAAGCTAGAAGTGCATTACAATGACACATTCATCTTTCCATAGTTCAATGAGAGATCAAACCTTCAGTTCCTGTCTCACATTATCTGGACTGTAAGCAATGCCAAATAATGTGAAATAGGATAGATAGGATAGATACATGTTGATAGCAATACTGAGAATAGTTCAGTTACAAAGAACAAAATTAAATAAAATGTGCTTAAATATGTATTTAGAACCCCCTTTGTAAAATTATCACTTAAGAGAATTTGAACCCTCATCACCTGACTTCTTTTTCTAAAATAACTTCACCTACACCTTATGCCATAGCAATAGTTACTTGACAGGTGGAATTTATTCACTGGTGATTATCCAGAGTGATGATAGCTGTCCAATGACACCAGGATAGTATGAGCTTTGGAAGGCAGTCCAAATTATTTTTTCCCTTTTTCTTAGGAAATGAACTGTAGTTCACTGATATAGACCACTGCCAGTCCAGACTGCACAATGCCAAATGTCAGGCAAATTATGTAGAGAAAAGAAAAGAAAAAAAGCAAACATTCTGAAACAAGTTGTTAAAATGTACAGTTGTGATGTTTCCTCAAATTTGTTGTCTTGCAACATGAATGTATGCTCCTTAACATTCACATAAACAGCATCCTCCTGAGATCTGATCCCCAGAACACCACATAATTCACAATACACACTTGAGATTATTATCAGCATCTGCTGCTGACACATTCATATACTGTGAAGTAAAATGAGGTGTGTGTATATATATATATAAATACATATATATATATATATATATATATATATATATATATATATATATATAAATACATATATATATATATAAATATATATATATATATATATATATATATATATATATATATATATATATATATATATATATATATATATATATATATATATATATATATATATATATATATATATATATATACATATATATGGATACATATATATATATATATATATATATATATATATATATATATATATATATATATATATATACTCAATATGTGACATAGTATCCATTGACATTACGGGTGCAACAGAACCAAGTTCGGAAATTTGTGCCATATAATTTGAAGTTATATGTGCGGATACCATTCATATTGGCAACAGTTAATCTAATCTTTCTTTATGCAATATCAAATAAAAAAATGCAACACTGCATCTATTTTCTTCTCTATATTTAGTGAGCATCATTCCATTGTCTCTGCTTCTCTAAAAAGACTGCTATGTGATTTGCCTTCCATATAACATATGTTTCAATGAGCACTGTACGTCCTTAGAATTACAGACATACAATGTACTCAGTCGCATTAACTGTAGTCATAAAAAAGTCATATAAATGATGAAGAGTCCTTGAGCACATGAACAATTCATATAAATGTTAGAAATGTTGCTTTCTTGTGTAAGTCAATGTACTCACATACTTTCTTGTAAGTCTTTTCTGTCTGAAACAGTTTTTGTAAGAGTACTTCAAAGAGGACTGTCTGTAAAACCCTGCCAGCTCCCACAGAGGCTAATCATTCATACTTTCAAGCCCTTGGCAGGTAACTCTTTTCAGTGGCATTCTTTGCAATGCTGGGGCATGTGCACACAGTCATGTAGGCCCTTACACCATGTTGACTTTCCCTGCACTAAGTGCAGATTGTGGAATTCATGAATGCTAATTAGTTCACACCTAACATGCATACTCACAGTGGTGAAAGGGCTGAATCTTCACTATGTTAAGGTAATATTGTAGGTAAAGGACATGTATCATAGTAGGGAAACTATGTGGATACAGAGAACTTGCTATTATTTGATTTAAAAACTTTTTTTCTACTTTGACAACAGACTTGCTGCAAAGGTGTTTTTATAACTTGATTCATTTTAACCTTACTGATGGAACTGTATTTCACAACACAGCTACTGGGTTACCATCTGCACTATTTTCTGTAGTTGTTGGCATAGCCATGTATATCAGTCATTTCTTCATCCTTGAAAATATTTCTAAATAATGCAGATATTTAATGGAAAGTTTAATCTGGAAAGATCACCTCTTAATGGAGAAGACTATTTATCACTTTTTAGCAAGGTCATGGGTGTTTACATTATTAGCATACAAAATTGTGTGATGCCTGTGAGGTATACCTGGCTGTCTTTTACAGAAGTGGATATCATACACTACTGATATCCATTTCGCTTGACAGATGTACATTATTTTTGTTAATGCTGCAATTTACTAGAGAGCTAGAGAAATGTTTGTTCTCTTAGTAAATTTTAAGTAAATCTTTTCTTTGGGAGTTGCATGTGTGGAGCGAAGAATTAAGTTGTGCATACTCATATGAAGCCCTACATTTTCATGCATTTTGTGTATGATGGACAGAAACATTCACAGATATTTTTGGGGGGTTAACAGTTAGTTTTGTTTTAGTTATATACTTTTTAGTTTTATGTTTCTACTCATCCATGACTATGAAACCAAAGGCATTTGTGCCCTGTAAACTGCCATAGACTGAAGAAGAGAATGATGTGATTATTTAGGCTCTATGTTGCCATGGTCATTCCTCTTGCAAAGAGGCAGGGGGTGACAAGTCCTCCCATGACTATATCTGGGAGCAGGTATTTAATAATGTTAATGTCAGAAGCCATGGACATACATATTCCAACACAAGGCATAGATCCAGTGATATTATCACAGCAGCCACGTCAGGCAGCTGCAACTACCTATGAAAGTACCACTATGGTGATGGTCATGCTACTGACTAACCACTGAACAAAACAGAGAAGTTCCTGTCCAGTGTCAGAGGTCCAGAAAGCTCAACACAGGGCTAACACAGAATTTTTGATCCTGGGACTGATGTGGAAGACAACTCATGTGTGTGTTTACCACAAAACTTCCAGGGATGCAATGTACTTAAATAATTCTCAACTGACTATAGTCATATGCATAAATATATATATATATATATATATATATATATATATATATATATATATATAGATGTATAGATGATATAGATATAGATACATATATATACATACATACATATATATATATATATATATATATATATAAATATATATATACATAGAGCTAGGGAGAAGGAGAAGAGGGGGATAAAAGAAACAAGGAGAAGAGGGAGAACGAGGAGAAAGGGGTCAACTGGACAGTAAAGTTTTGTATAAGATGTGCCTTATTCTGCAGCTGTGAAGAGAATTGTTTTCTCTTTCTTGTGTCATTTGTTGGGATGTTTATCATCATTTTTCATCTCCATTTCTTATATCTAGGCACGTTGGATTCTCTTTATGCACAACCAGATGCACATGGTAAGCACAGTATCTGTATTCTTAATAAAGTACAAAAGCTAGATTTATGTGTAACTGAAAGTTACTTGTTTTCATTCCATTACCACCTTTTAATTTTGAATATATATTTCACATAACATAGGTTTTATTATGATCTATTCTATTTGTGTGTTGCTTACTTGTTATCATAGGTTATCCTGCAGTGGCACTGTGGTATTCCTACCACCTTATGTCAGAGTATCAGTACCCTCTGATGATGATTGTGGTGATGAAGATGCACAGTCTTAGAGAGCAGTGGGTCACTCTGACACTGATGTTGTCCCTCCAGCATGTTCTGCATAGTCAGTACGCCTATGCATACCCATGACAGAGACCTCAGACATAGGATAGGTTGAAAGTGACACAGTTAATCATGTTAATGTGGTTACTCCATTTGCAGAACTGGCTTGATTCTCCCTGTAGCCATATTGAAGGTAGGGTGCCAGTGGATTGGTAAAGGTGCTTACATGCTCACAGAAGGTCTGCTGTCCATCTCCTAGTCAGTAGGCACCATGTGACATATACTGTATGTAGATTCATCAAAGAGGCACAGGCACATTCCACAAGGGCTTCACAAGAGATAGTATGAGTAATAAACATTGTGCATTCTGACATGCATGACTGCCTATACTGTGTGCGTACTCATTGGACAGAATTAATGACACACTGGATCAGGCAGTGTCTGTAATGGAACATCTGCTGAGGAAAGTTGGCATCTTTGTGGCCTTAGAGCAGCTGCTTCATCTGGTGTTAACTGAGGTGGATGTATAAGATCCCACTCCTGTAGTGGAACTACTTCCACTGCTCTGTCCGTGACTGTGCTGTCCACACCCGGACTTGGTAGGACACGTGGTCATGGTCCAGGATGTAGTTGTGATGACAGCTCATCCAGCAGACATCACTCATGTTTAGCTAGCACTCAAAGTCTCACCAAGTCCATGAAGCTAGCAGTGCAACTCTTGATAGAGGTGGTACACATGGTTGGGAGTGACGATGTTGAACTGACTAGTCTACCGCGCATGGCTCACACTTATCCAAAATGCCAAGATGTAGTGCTAACACAATGCTTGATTATGTTCATACCAATAAGATCAAAAATGGAGCCAGACTGACAGGAATAATGTCTTTAATAAATAACTTGATTTAAATACAGTTTGACTAGCGTGTAAAGATATTTACAATATATGCTCAACAAGTAGATAGGTTAAACAGCTTAAAATAGCATGTACATAAATTTACAATGTATGCTCAAAAAACGAAATAAAAGACAATAAAACCAAGTAAGTAAGTGCTTTCATTTGTCTTGAATGACAAACTTCCTCTGACAAAGAATACATCATTTCCTTTTCATTCTAAACCATAATGAAATTTGGTATACTTTTTCATTCGCCCATCACGCTAATAACTTGATGACAACCATCTGTTTCTCGTAGACACACCAACTCCTATTACCAAGCAGCAAATATAAACTAAAACCCTATCAACTAACAAGCATTGAAATACATATAAAATAAATAAAGCATATATATAAAAAAATATTATACATATATATTATATAATCTAACCTAAGAAAATATGTATATATTATATACTACTGTAATAGAGCCAAACAAGCCTATGTGTCTTAAAAAAATGCATGTATATATGCATGCATCAAATTCATGTAAAACTCAGTGAATGGTGCATTTAAAATATATAAATGTAAATATTTAAATCTATTATAGGAACTAGGTTTTAATGTTCCAGGGCTTTAAGTTTCAAAATACTTCCCAATGATAGTATACCATTTAAACCTGGCCAAAAATGTGCACCCAAATGAATCTGCCATTTAGCTCCATTTTCTCAAGAATTAATTGCCATGCGCCTCCCCTACTACTACTTTTTAAATTATCCAACACAAAAAATGTAAATGAATGTGTGCTATATTGGATAATATGTTTTGCAAGTGCATTTGTTTCACTACCATCTCTAATAGCTCTAATGTGTTCTCCTATTCTTTCTTTTAACTTGTGCTCCATTTTCCCTATGTAAAAACAAGTACAATGGGTACATAGAGCACAATAAACAACTTTGGTGGTATCACAATTAAATTTTCCCATTATATTAATGTGACAGTTATTAATAGCTATAGAGTTTATTTCTAAAATAAATTTTCAAAACCTGCATCTACTGTATTTAAACATATAACCCTTGGTTTTTAATGTAGAACTAGCTTCAAAGCATTTTTAAGGTTATGACCTTTCCTGTAAGCAATAGTTGGAAATTCACCAATTTTATTTCTTACTAATGGGTCATTTAACAATAATGGCCAATTTTTACCAATATATTCCTAATGATGTAACTATTAGAATTAAAAGTGGTAATAAAACTACTTACAAAATTATTTTTGTTTTTATTGTTATCATCATAACAGTTAGTCCTATATTCCTGGAAGCTATTCAGATTTTGATTAAATGTATTTATACTTAGTGTATCATTTGTTCCCATAAAGATACTTTCACCTAAAGATGGCATAATGGTGCTATCTAACAAAAGGGGTCTGAAATGTCTATTTTCTCTTTTATAAATGGCTTCTTCCATAATATCATTTATGAGGGCTGATGGGTAACCCCTATGCATAAACATGGTTTTCATTAAATCACATTCCTTTAAGAAATTGTCCCATCTACTAACCATATGGGCTGCTCTCACAAACTGCCCTTTCAATATAGTCCTCCTTTGTGTGTATAGGTAACTACTGTCGTAGTGTAACAAACTATTACTATAGTTTTTTTACGAAAAATTTCTGATAAAAAGGTATTAGTCTCATGTTTTTTTTTTTTTTATGAGAACATCCAAATAAGAAATCTGATTGATGTTCCTTTCAGCAAGGAACCTCAAAAAATTAATTGTTTGATTAATGTAATCCAAAAATTAATTGATTTTTCTTCTTCTCCATGCCACAAGATGAAAATATCATCTAAAAAGCTCAAATAAATTACACAATGTTGAAAAAATGGAGAATTGAAAATGAAGTGTTCTTCCCATACACACATGATGATGTTGGCGTAGAGTCCACCGCAAGGAGACCCCATGGCAACACCTGTACTTTGAAAATACATTTTTTTATTAAACATAATGTAATTGCTTCTAAGGACAATATCAAGTAATTGATCATATAAATTAATGTTATCCTGAAATAGTCCTTTACTATGCAAATAATCACTAAATCATTCTTTACCCACATTGTGGGGTATAACTGAGTATAAATCTTTAACATCTATAGTCATAAATGTATCATGTGTCCCAAATCTCGCTTCATTCATTCTAGACAAAAAATCCCATGAATCTGTGCAAAAATGGGCTTCAGCCAACACATATGGTTTTAGTTTTTCATCCAGGACCTTAGCTATGGAATTAGTAATAGACCCTTGAGCATTGACAATGGGTCTCATAGGTGGTTTATTACAATCTTTATGTATCTTAGGAACACCAAACAAAACTGGTGTCCTAGGATACGAAACCGACATAAAATTTAAGTCTTCTACATTTATTGCCCCTTCGATGAAGAGGTCCTGTAATATGCCCCTAATCCATCTGTGTGCACCATTCATTTCATTAATAGAGCTGTTGTGTAGGTATTACTAGTAATTATACTCTCCATTCTGTGTATGCAGTCAAGTCAAGGATGACCATACCTCCTCCTTTATCAGGTTTTACAAGTCTGATATTTTTAATATTCATTAGCATTTGTAAATTATCTGTTTCCACCTTATTTATGTTATATATTTTTTTATGTTTATTTTCTATAGCGCGAAAATCTAATTCGCACATCTTTTCAAAGAATTCCAAAGTTGAATTTAAAGGTGGTTTATAAGAACTAGAGACATATAATGGCTTAATTACATTATTGTTATGCTGAAATAAAAGTGCAATATTCAATTTATGAACAAATGTTTTAAATCAATGGTAGTCTCCGCAAAATTCATTTTCTTACTAAGGACAAAGGTTAGGCCTTTAGATAAAAGGCCACAAATTGATTCATCAAATTCAAAGCTGGAAAAGTTGTAAACAATAAAATCCCTTGCTTTGTTCATTAAAATTCTAGGTTTTAAATCATCATCATAGTCTATCTGCGGCCTTCCATTGGCCTCTGTTGTTGTTCATTCTGCCCATGTTGTGGAAAGTCCCATTCCATTGTTGCTGTTCCCTGTTCCCCCAATGGTTCTCTGGATAAAGGTTCTGTTTCTGATTCTGTTGCCATATTCTTTCCGGACACCTGAGGGTCAGAAAGGCTGCTGCTTCTAAAAAATGTTCATTACCGTCATTTTCCATTACCATTTCACCTTGAAAATTGTCATACCCAGTCCCATTTACTGCTGTCGCATTAGATAATTTTGAGCCCCATTGCTGGGACAATGGTGGTAAAGGGTATGCAGTCTTGTTGCTATAAGCTCTCAAGTCTCTATCAAGTTTTTTTATTTTTCATTCTTTTATAACCCTGATTTTTTCCTCAATGGATTTGAACATTCTGTCATATTCAAAGTTGTTATCAAGAAAAGCATGGTAGTTCTTAATGACCACATCAATTTCATTGGCCTTTTTTGTTAATTCTTCAATAATTCTAGTGTTGTCATTAATTATCAAGTTCATATATTCAGTACCAAATTTATCAAAAAGTTTCAGTAAATCACAATGTAATACTGAGTTTGCTAATAGTCCCGTTGGGTAATGCCAAACCCGTAACACTTTTGGAACTATATTATTTTTTAAGCACTCAGTAAAATATATGTTATCCATTTGTAATATCTTTATTTTTATTAAAATATAGTCTAATTCCAATAATTTGTCATGGAATGTTAGTTGCATACCTATGTTATTAGTGGAAGGGCGTTCCAAAAAAGCATCTGATTTTAAGCACATATTAAAGGATCTTCTGTTTGTGGAGTTTTTAGCTATATTAGATGTAAGACCAGACTTTCCCAGTATATTATTAAGGTTGATGTTAGTTCTTGTCTGATCATTTTGGCTGTTTAAAATCCCATTAGGCGATGTAGATAGTGTAGGTAATAACCCAGAGTCTATACCATCTGTGTTTCCATTAGTCTGGTTGTTAGAAGTGGAAGTACTTGCTTCAAGCCGTGTGGGGTGAAGAGAGATGGGCGAACCCTGTGACAATGAACATTGTTCCAAACGATCCAACCTATTCATTAAACAATGAAGAAGTACTGTTAGGTCTCCCATATCATTGTTCTGAGTATCATTTGTGACTGCCTTGCCTGAATCCATTGAGCTCCACAAATAAACAAGTCAATCAAAATGAGCCATGAACATAAGAATCCAAGAGTGCGAAAAAAAACAAGTAAGTAAGCGCTTTCATTTGCCTTGAATGACAAACTTCCTCTGACAAAGAATACATCATTTCCTTTTCATTTTAAACCATAATGAAATTAAGTATACATTTTCATTCGCCCATCACGCTAATAACTTGATGACTTTGAGCGTACATTGTAAATGTATTTACACTCTATTTTAAGCTGTTTAAGCTATCTACTTGTTGAGCGTATATTGTAAATATCTTTACATGCTAGTCAAACTGTCGAGTTATTTATTAAAGATGTTTTTCCTGCCAGTCCGGCTCCGATTTTGATCTTGTTGGTTTGGATTCTTATGTTCGTGGCTCGTTTTGATTGACATGATTATGTTCATGCAGACTTGCACACATTCAAAAAACACTTGCCCATACCACCTTAAAAACACACACACACACACACACACACACACACACACACACACACACACACACACACACACACACACACACAAAATCACACTACTTATCAAAAAAAGTCATGCAGACTGTTGCACATATCTTTCTACTAGCCTTGCAAATAGGATGCTTAAGGACTACATGTTTGTTTTACTTGCATCCTCTTAATTCTTTGGTATCAGGATTGATCTCCTGTCTGCCCCCACCCACACCTGTACAAGTGATGATGACTGTGTTAGGGTATACTGGATGGTTTTTGAATACCCAATATACCCAAAACATATCCAACTTCTCCCCCGGTGTTTAATCCTTTGTTCCTACCGACCTGTCTTAACCTTATATCATGGCATAAGTCATACCTACAAATAGTACTAGCTATGTTTAAAGCGTAGGTTTTGTTGTCAAGATGTAACAAATTTGTAAATCTTATGTATACTACATTTTGTTTACTTTATACTTAATTGATTGTGCATGAAAATTTACTGTTACTCATAGAGCTTTTCTTCCCAGGCCTCCGCTGAAAAAGGGCCTGTGTCCAGTTTGATTTTCCTGTTAAACAAATGTTAAATAAATATATAAATAAAATAACATAAATTATTTGTTGTCATGCTTGTGCAAATGATGCTAACATTAACTTGCTCACTGGTTTATTTACAGTGGTCAAACGAAATGTATTTCATAAAATGTATTGTATTTACAACCACCACTCATAAGTTATTACTTACCTTACTGTATACCTGGGACATATATCATGTTAGGGACATATGAAAATTTGCATTTTATAGTAATCAGTTATATAACTGTATTGTTTTTTTTTTCAGTACAGGTTGCAGACTGACCTTGTTAATACTGCATATACAAGATGTGTCCTTGGGTGTTGTCTCCATCTGTTTCTAACAGAACACAAATATTACATGATTAAGTAAAGACCCATAATTTAAATATCAGCACTCAAAATGCTGAGTCTCAACAAGCTAAAACAAAGACTGAAAACCTGGAGAAGAGTGACAGTTTATAGAGTGGTATCCTTTCAAGTTAGTGTACCTCATTCCCTGTTTACTGGGTGAGACTTTTATTTCTATGTGTGTGCAATTTATGGCCCTCAAAACTTTAGGGAAGTGTTCTATTGTATAAAATTCCTGCATAGTTCTCACTTTCTTCTCTGGGGTGCATGGGGCACAGATATGCTCCTTTGTATGTTGTAGCATTGCATTTAGAAACTGATATAATATTCAAGAAGCCAGGGCCTGTGATATCCCTAATATATCCCCTAAGGGTCTCTGGAAAGTATCTGTAGCAAGCACGTGTACTGCTACATTTACCTTTGTTTCTACAGTTATTGGTTCTCCATGATTTTCGTGGGGCCTCACATAATGGTGGCAGAGGTTGCATATTTTCTCTAGTGTTTCCCTGTCCACGCAATATTGGACTACAACTTCTGTGTCATGCAGGCCATAGTAAATGAAACAAGGTTTAAACACATTCTTCTTTGCCTAGGTCTGGCAGCAACTGCAGCAGCTCCTTGAATTCAAGCCTGTTGGATATACAGGTTATCAATGGCAGCAGCAACCCCTCACATGTTTGTTTTCTAAGTGTAATTGTGACTGTAATCTAAAGAGTTTTGGATTTCAGGGTAAATGCCTACACTGAGTGTACATGATAGCTTTATTGGTTCCTGAATAGCTCCACTATGCTGGATTTTTGAATTACAGTGTAATTCGGCTACTTACAATTTCATTTGCATATTCAGCTGTTTTCCTTTGTTTTGAGGCTCTACATTAAGTGTAGAGCCTTTTAATGAACACCAAATAGTATGCTTACATGTGCAGTAAGCCATGATGTTTACACAGTAGATGAACTTAGTGTAGCCATTCATGAATCTGACCCAAGGTGTGGAAGGTGTTATGGAAAAAGAAGAGGATGTCTGGCCCTCAGTGAAAACTAGTAAAAGAAAAATATTGAGAAAGGAAAAAATGGCGTTCTCTGAGCTTGAGGGCCATAGGGGAAAAATGAATGAACTTATGCTACCACACTGTAGCTTAGTTCCCTTGTAACTGTAGCAAAGACCTTTCATAAGCTGATAGAATGCTATTAAAGGTTATATTGTTATGGCATTCCGTAACCTAATCTATGGAATTAAGTGATGTTAGTTTATTTTATGCTATGCATTAACTTTTGTATTTATGTTTTATTTGCTATAACTTACATCCATTTTTTATATTATTCTATCGTTACCTTGTAAACTGAAATTATACCTGAAAAGGGTCACTGGTTAATGATTAAGAAATGTAAAAAAAATAATAATAAAATAGAAATAATTAAAAAAAAGTATACGTAAAGTAGAATGAACAGCTGAATATATGTTAATATAGTACAACAGAGTTCAAATGTTTTGGAAAAATCATGATAAAACACTGATATCAGAGTTTTAAGAAAATAGATTTAAGAATGATTTTACTTGGAGCACATGAAATAAAAATAAGAAAATGATAAAAAAAACAGAATTTTTGTTAAGTGATATATGTATTTTACAGAAATGTAGATGAACAGTTACTGTACAATAAGATGAAAGGTTATAATGTTATTATAAAAAAATTAAAGATGACTATGACAAAAACAGTGATGGTATACAAAGAAATACTTGTAAAGTATATAAAGTGCAAATAATCAAAGAAGGAAAAAATATAAATAATGTAGAAATGAACAGTTGAGGGGATTCAGTAAAGCTTATATGATAATTTTGGCTGGTGGCAAAAAAGTTTTCGATTCAGTAAACTCTGCTTAATGGCATGCAGCGGTATGCACTCACGCACAAACATGGAAACTTTTGTGGCATGCAAATTACAGGATAAGTAGCTGAATTTATGCTAATGAAGCAAATAAACACAGCGGAGTGATTCTGCAACCTGTAAAGTAATCCTGTAGACTCTGTGTTCATGTTGGCTGTGTATTCCAAAACTTTCCAAATACAGCAATGGAAAGGAACCTGCACAGAAACAAGAGAAAATATAAGCTCTTACATTTGTACAGAACTGCCAATAATACTCCATTGACTACTAAGTCCTGTGTAATGCCAGGGAATTATCCTGAATGCGTGTGCTGGCAACTCTGGCAGTTATTATGACTCCCATATCTGGCACACATCACAAGCTGTACCAGATGTTCGCTAGGGAAAATATTCCACAGGGCCATTTACCGGGGGAAGCAGGTTATACCTTGGAACCTTGGCTGATGACACCCATCAAAAGTGCACACACACTCATGGAAGAATGCCATACTGAGGCACATGCGCAAACTAGAAACATCATATACTGTGTATTTGGGCTTCTGAAGTCACGTATTTGGTGCCTAGATATAGCTGGTGGAGCCCAGCAGCATAATGAATGCACATATACAAAATATTCACAGTATGTGCTATGCTCCACAACCTGATCCTGCAGAAACAGCTGCAGCAAGATCAATAAGTGTAAGGGACAAACATTCCCCACAAATGCCTGGATCACCCCAGCCACAGTCAGATGAGGATTCAGGGGAGGAACCACCAGCTGCTGTCCCTGTAGGCAGATGTAGGCATGCTCCATATGCTCTTGTTTTGGCTAAGAGACAACACATAGCACATTCACTGACCACCTAGGGCTGAATACCTTTCTTCTACTCACATACATATAGTAAAATTGAAACCAGGCAACTCACACATCCTTTACCTCCCCATGTATTTGCTGTGTACTGTTTTCATCAGATAGAGTCAACTCTGAATTAAAGGTGTGTCAGCTGCTGCATTTGCAAGGTAAGTCCTAATGCTAGAGTGCATTGTTTAATAATATTATGGCATATCCTTGTATTTCCCAACTTGATACAGTAATCAAGTAAATAATGGTGGAGTTGTACAGAAAGTGCCTTAACATGTGACAGCAGACACTTATTTTATTTATATTTGCCCATTAGTAATTAGTGGGGCTCAGGCATGAAAGATTAACACAGCCATACCTCTGAAAAATTCTGATGCTCCCTGCATGGCTTCAGTTTAGCACCAGACCTTTGTACTGGCAAATCATTAAAGACAGAAGTTAGACTGCAGTTTCAGACTAAAGACTTTGTGTCATAACAGTAACTGAGATGGGTCTATATTATCTCGACTGCTTAGCTTGTTGAATGCCTAAATATCGACAGCTAAGGGTCAAAAACTTAGAATCTTGAACGGCCAGGTAAGTGAATTCTTTCATCAGGAAAGAATTCACTTAGCCATGCCACACAAACATAAACTTCCGAGCCGTTGTTGTGGCCCCCACACCCCCAACTAAATCTACTAACTCTGAGGTCACCCTACATTGGGGAAAGGGCAAATTCCCGGTAATGGTCAAGCTAATTCTTTCCCGATGAAAGAATTTGCTTACCTGCCTGTTCAAGATTCTAAGTTTTCGATCCTTAGCTGTCAACGTTTAGGCATTCGACAAGCTAAGCAGTCATTTACATAATATAGACCCACTGAGCTTTGTCCCCTCAAAAGACGAGTGTACCTTTGTTCCTGCCATAACAGTAACTCAGCTATGTTACCCTCAAAAGAACAGTATATGTGTGTTTGTGCCATCCAACTTGGACTTCATTTGCTGGCAACTCCATATCATATTATTCCCAGTCAACATCCTCTCACATGTTAAGGCCAATGATATAGAATGGCTTACACACTGCATGTGTTAGATAACTGATGAATGATCAAGAAACACAGAAAAGTAACATAGAGCTATATATTTGTAAGCATAATTATGACAAGTTGTGTGATCACTAGCTGCTCTATATCTAAATATAGTTAAGAAAATTAAATGTACCAATCACAGCTAATGGTTTGATAGCAGTTTACATTCTGATGCAGTTGATTGCTTGAAGAATGACTTCATTTGTTGATGCAAAGCTGTTTGTGTGCCAAAGAGGACTAAGACATCCCCCTATGTTTTCTGAAGCTCTATTGGTGTGAGGGTTCAAATCCTGACAAATATAGAAATTTATGATTTTGTACTATCAATTTTTACTCTGCTTTTGCAGATTTTGCACGGGCAGGTAAGTGAATTCTTTCATCGGGAAAGCATTCACTTAGCCATGCAATACAAACATAAACTTCCGAGCCGTTGTTGTGGCCCCCACACCCCCAACTAAATCTACCAACTCTGAGGTCACCCTACATTGGGGAAAGGGCAAATTCCCAATAATGGCCAAGCTAATTTTTTCCCGATTTAAGAATTTGCTTACCTGCCTGTTTGAGATTCTAAGTTTTCAATCCTTAGCTGTCAACGTTTAGGCATTCGACAAGCTAAGCAGTCAATTACATAATATAGACCCACTGAGCTTTGTCCCCCCAAAAGAGGAGTGTGCCTTTGTTCCTGCCATAACAGTAACTCAGCTATGTTACCCTCAAAAGAACAGTATATGTGTGTTTGTGCCATCCAACTTGGACTTCATTTGTTGGCAACTGCATATCATATTATTCCCAGTTAACATCCTCTCACATGTTAAGGCCAATGATATAGAATGGCTTACACACTGCATGCGTTAGATAACTGATGAATGATCTAGAAACACAGAAAAGTAACACAGAGCTATATATTTGTAAGCATAATTATGACAAGTTGTGTGATCCCTAACTGCTCTATAGCTAAATATAGTAAAGAGAATTAAATGTACGAATCACAGCTAATGGTTTGATAGACGTTTACATTCTGATGCAGTTGATTGCTTGAAGAATTACTTCATTTGTTGATGCAAAACTGTTTGTGTGCCAAAGAGGACTAAGACATCCCCCTCTGTTCTCAGAAGCTGTATTGGTGTGAGAGTTCAAATCCTGACACATATAGAAATTTATGATTTTGTACTATCAATTTTTACTCTGCTTTTACAGATTTTGCATATGCATTCCTTAGTTTTAGTATCTTTTCCTCTGTCTTCTTTTAATAACACTTTTGTGCAATGTGCTGTGTCCCAAAAATGATTTGGCTAAGCTTATTTTTGCTTGTGTGATGCACAACATTGCAGAAACAGAGAAAAAACAGATTGCCTAGAAAGCATACACCCAAAAACTGAAAATATATACATTCAATTAATGCTCATAGCCATCATGAAAACATGGCCTGGAGTACAGATAGGACCTAGGTATAGTAGTAAACCTCTAGAGAGAGATGAGACCACAACACAATCTGCTGTACAGAAAATTGAAAAGAATCATGTGTGTCATGAAGACACATGCACAATGGAGAGCTATGTATAGGGTGATTTTTTTTTTGTGGGACAGGTGCCCACTTTTTTGTTTTTTTAAGAAAGAAAGGAATGCTGGGGAAAGGCTGTAGGAATGTCTGAGTGAGGTACGTTGGGTTGGTGAGGAAATAATTGCAGGTAGACAAGACAAACAAGACAAGAGACAGGGACAATGAAGGACACATGAGGTGGGTGAACACCATGGATGGGGAGAGGGTGGGGCATCTCGGACCCATGCACTTTGAGGCAGTTGTCAGTGAGAAGCTAGTCCTCACTCAGTGAAATTTCATCATTGTTTGCTCATTGTGCCACTGGCTGCAGTGTCTGATGTCTGCGCCTCCTGTGGGTGCACTGCATGAGGATGGAGAGCAGGTGATCCATCCAGTGTAAAATATGCACCAACAGTGCAGTGCACAATCCTACACACCATCCCTGGCAGTTCATCACTGGTGATAAACTTACCCCTCTGCCACTGGTCTCAGAGGAAGCCACAGGTCTGTCCCATGGGGCAGAATTACCTGAGGGGCTGGGAATTTCAGGGATAGCAAACAGAGTGCTACACGTTACTGCACCTGACATATTGGGCAGTGGTGCTGTAGCAAGTGGATTGCAGGCAGGTGGATCCCATGGGACAGTCCTACCTGCTGTGCTGTGAGAAAAACAAAGGATTAAAAAAAATAAACACATACACAAAAAAGAAAATAATAAATGCAAAAAAGAGAGAAAAGGGTTGGGGTGAGAGGAAAAAAGGGAGAACATTAGTACATTCATATGTGACATGCAAAGCATTGATACAATTATTTTACTCTATGCTTTACCTTTACTTTTAACATTACAAACAATTACCAAGTTCCTTCCTTACTTTTAAAACTACCCAGTTTATAACAGAGGCACACTATAGTAAAGATTGTAGCTAATAATCCTTGATTTGTGCTTATATTGCACATATGCATGTTACAGTTATACTGATTACAGTTTACAAAAGATCATTTGTGCCACTGATATAGAGGTATGAAGTTACATTCCAATAATGATGAAAAGCTAACAATATTGTGCATTTTGGAAGTGTGGTTTTTGAACCCACAACTGGTAGCTACGCTAAACTACTGTACTGTTCTTTTGACCTAGAGACTACTGCATGCATACTTTCCTTTTACAGTTTAGAGATGCATGTTCACTGTCATTTGAGAATATGGCACCATTGCTTTGTGCTACAGACTAAGGCATGCATAGTTGATTTTACAGTTGGGATATGCATCTTTGATACAACTCTATTAAATTCTAGCTAAGTGCTCCTTAACTTTTAATGCTACAAAATTACTATACAAATTATTATTAATATTAAAATACTATTTAGACAGTACTGTTCTGATATATATATATATATATATATATATATATATATATATATATATATATCTACCACATGCTGCTCGCATTCTTACTAGACACAAGGCATGAGAAAAAACATTCAAGTCTCTCACTTCAGCAGCTGTAGAAAAAAAAAGAAGAGAACAGAGCAGCATTATGAATACCAGTCTTGACTATATTCAGCTTTTAACTTTTAGAATTACTCACTGAAATTGATACTTACATATCTGTGGGGTGCTCGCTGTCCTATAGTCCCCAGTCCAAAGGACAAGGGTATCATGCTTCCTCCTCCAGAGGTCATGAAAATAATGTCTGCATTGCTCACCTGTGCAGGGGATACCTGTCTCACTGGTTAAGGCCCTGGGAGCACTATTCCAGAGTTCAGATTTAGATTCTGAGCCTGAAAAACCCCACTGCAGCAAACTGGGTCCATAGTCTTTATCTAGAAGTCCAACAAAAATCTTGGACTCCTGGACATCCAAAAGCTGCACCCAAAAGCACACACCCACTCCAGCAACTCCAGACATGCCTGTCATGGTTCAAGCTCAATGTCTAATGAGCATTTCTCGGCAATTGCATTTTATATACTACAGTTTCCCACCTATTGCATATCTCACTCTTAGTAACAGTGCACACATTTTGGTTTTGCAACATTTGAAAACATTGCACATTGCTTTCCATCACACAAAAAAGGTAGGTGAGAGTGCACACTGCTGGACATGGTGTTTGTGTGACCTTAAGTGATGTGCAATAGTGTCAAGCACTGCAATTTCAAAATTATTTGGTATATAGGCACTTGTGTAAATGCACTACTCAAATGGACCAAACCTATGGTTTTCCTGCACTTACAGCTATTGCCAAAAGAGGGTTGAGAAAACAGTTATCTATGTTGCACTTAATTGCTATAATCTACAATTTCTCAGGAATACAACATTTGCACACCCTGTACTAGAACCCCAAACCACTTGAACTCCACACCTACACTTAATATCTGCTGCAATGAGATTAATGGGATGATATCTACTATCTTAGTAGTTATTGTAAGATTTTCACTAATTGTAGTCTAACGCCACTTATAGTGTTTGCATGTCACACAATATTATTATTAATTGAAAGCATTCAGTCCATAGGTGTGTCTGTCTGGGTTTTGTCTACAATCAGGGTGGTCCATCCTTCTAATGTGTATGCTGCTGCACTTTATGCAAACCAGGTGATCACAGCTAAGCATGTTTATGCCAAGTGGTGCATCATGCAGACCCTGGTAAGAGAGAAAAAAAAAAAAAAGAAATTAAAACACAAAAGGCACACTGTCCACAATTTTGCAGAATGTCCAGATATTTGCATCATATTTTTGACATGTTCCTTGTAAAATGTGTGGTTTATTGCAAAAATCGCGGAAGACTGCAGTCAGTATATAATGACATACATGTCTTTTCCATACTTTATATGCTTCAGAACTGTTTGACCACATTACTGGTACTAAAAGTTTGTGTGGAACAATCCAAATTCACTATACAGGTCTCGTGGCCAACACAGGGGCAAGCTGCAAAACCTTGATTACGAGCACTGCACATCATTAATATTCATGGCTCGAGGCTGTGTGGTGTGTGATGAGCTGTATTGTGTACATAATGTGTGTAGGGTCTGCGTGGAACCTACATGGAGTTTATTGAATCCTGCAGAGTGTATATATAGAATAAGTATAAATATTATTTGAAGAATTATGTAATAAAGGTTACTACTCCTTCCAATAAGTTCTGTGGGATCAGTTATATCCATGTGAGCTACCACCAACTCAGGCTGAAGTTGCCTCGGTTTAACATCTCATCTGAAGGACAACATGCTAAAGAAGTGCAGCACACCCTTTAGGCTGCATTACAGTGTCAGCTCTGCAATATGAACCCATATGCTTGGTATAGAAATAGCAAAAAAAGCTTTTCAGAAAGAAAGACAGAGAAATCTATACATATAGATAGATATCTATAGATGCACAGTCACTCACTCACACACACACACACACACACACACACACACACACACACACACACACACACACATACACACACACACACACACACACACACACACACACACACACACACACACACACCACATATATACACACACACACACACACACACACACATATATATATATATATATATATATATATATATATATATATATATATATATATATATATAAGTAAACTAGTTTTAAACATCTGGTCACACAAAGGAATTTTGAATTTAAGGCTATGGCCACATGTAGGACAACAGATATTGTTTATCTTGCTGAATGTCAACTATGTTCATGTTTTATGTAGGAAAAAACAATAATATGTTTAAGGTCAGGATCCTGCAACACTGATCCTCGATTCGAACCAAAAATCAACACAATGCACTATATAGGCACATTAATGAAAGAGAGGAACATCACTTTAAGTTTAGGGCAATATGGAATATGCATAAGTGCTTTAGAGGGGGAGATATAAAAACTATACTGAAAGGGAAGAAACAAGGTGGATAATTGAACTTCAGGCTCATAGATATCCAGGGCTTAATGAGGTTATTCCCATGAAGCCTGCCTTGAAGAACAGGCGGGTACAATACTGAAATGTGGTTGGTTGCCAGTATGAATATGATTGGCTGTTACTAACATAAAAGGTATCTTGGTACTTTCATAGTTTATCTGATGAAGGGCAAGAGCCCGAAAGCGCTTACCACAAGATTGGATGTATTGCTGGTTATGGTTTTAACACTGTCTTATTAAACTATGTTTTATCAATTTTACATAGTTTTGATCTGCATCGATCTCTGTTGGACTGTTATGTTAAACAAACAGTATGGAAAATTAATCACTACCTGTCCAACTGAACTTGATAGATGTATCCAAAGAACATAAGATTAACTCTTTTGTAGCAGGCAGGATAAAGAAATATGTATTTAACTGCAGTGCAAACCTTGCACAATATGGTGCTAGGCTTATGGGGTGGTAAGGCATCCTTTGGAATGAAGAAGGAGCAGAGATTTTCAGACAAACTGCAACCAAATTGAGTAGTGCAGAGATGCCAGGAATGCATGTTGATAAGGAACAAGGATGAGTGCAAGTAAGTAAATGAAAGGAAAAGGTAAGGGCATTGATACACTTTCATCCAGCCCTTATCAGCTATAGAGGGTATGGGGCAGTAGACCTGCAACACTGTATAACATGTAATGCTGACCTGTGTGAATCCTGTCCTTGAATTTTTAAATACCTTGCATGTGTCAAAGAACTATGTAAATAGGATTTGTATACCAGACACCAAACAGATCATTTTTGAATCTTGTCCAGTGCCTCTGCAACCTTGTATTATCATTATAGCAAACGTAGTAAATGTTAAATATGTGTGGTACCAGGAAAAACTGGAAAGGGCAAATAATGGAAACAACTTTGGCATCTAGCTTTTATGACAACAAAAATACAATAACAGAACAGCTTTACTGCTCCAAAAATAACTGGGACATCAAATGCAATACTACATGTTTTGCTAACCTAGCAAGTAGTAATAATTTCAAGCAAGAACAAATGGCCTGAACTGCATTTTTCATTAGGACTTAAAGGCCACAAATGCTATGGAATAAGTTTAGCACAATTACTTAAATTTCAGTTCTTATCAGAAAAATAAAAGCAAACATTTTGAGCCCTTTTATATGTAGTGTATAGTATAAATGTGTTGTATCTAATAAATGTATAACATTATTTTCATTCATTCTATCCCAGATTGATACGTGAGCTACATATGTCTCTTTTTCAATATTCACAGTCAAACTTTCTTACTAAACTAAAAAATTTTGCAACACAAATCACATTTTTTCCCATTATAAATGACTGGTTCTAATATTTATTACCAAATATAAAGACCTGTACTATGACTATAAATCTTTATAGTATGCTTATTTTGTCTAATGTCTTAAATATTTCATATACAGTGTCTTCACTTTCAATGAGTATTTACTGTCATTATTGCCAATTTTCATATTTTTAGAATATTTAATTTATTTATTTCATTAGTTAGTTGTAGTCTCATGTACATACTTCATTGCATGCTGTTGCCCAAATTCAGAGCACCCTCATTTTTTATAGAAAGAAGGTTTCCAATGGTGAGCAAGCATTTCTTTTGCCCTCCCTACTTCCCCATCCTATTGAAAATTGGCCTTAAATATATTAAAATTCCTGCATGAATAATGAATAATTTCAAATACAGTACACAGCTGTGTGCATAAAGAGTGAACTTTCTTCATTTAATGATAAAGTGTCAATTTTACCCCAACAAAATTTTTTTCAACAAGAACAGAAGCCTACTCCTTTACTTGCTGAGATCATTTTCTATACATGAATAATACTCTGTTCTTAAGGTTACTCTGAATGCATCTTAGGTGTAAATACCCTTAGAGCAATGGGAAACATATAAAGCAGTCTTTGCTCCACAACCAATAAGTCAAGTATCCATTTCAGTTTTGGCATTTGTGCAAGTACAGTCAACACATAGCTCTAGTAAAGCTTCTTTGGCAGCAAAATACAAAGAATCAAGATACAACCAGACACCTTGGTTTGGCATTTGTGCAGATACAGCCAACACATAGCTCTAGTAAAGCTTCTTTGGCAGCAAAATGCAAAGAATCAAGATACAACCAAACACCCTTGTTCTGGGTGATTTAATTACCCATCCATTGACTGGGTAAATTATATGTGTTCTAACTCACTTGCCCAAAGGTTTCTGGACTTTGTTAACTCCAATGCCCAGGACCAGCTGGTTGACACACCCACAAGGGGTTCAAACATTCTGGATCTGGTGCTCACCAATATGAAAGACTGCTGCACTGCCCCCAATATGTGGCCATCCCTGGTGAGATCTGACCACAAATCAGTCTTATTAGAAGCAACTACAACGCAAGCCCCACTCAACAATAATTAGACTAAAAAAACTCTCCAAGGCCAATTACAACTACTTACATGACAGCATAAATAGCTTAATAGCCCCTCCCCCCACTAATGGAAAAGACACCTATGCTGAGTTATACAAAAAATGCTTTATACGAGCACCTGTACAATTGTATTGGCTTTGCCATACCTGATAGAACAAAAGTAAGATCTTCAAGGAAAAACAAACCTGCCTAGTGGACAACTGCCATTAATACACAATAGGAAAACAAATTGATGTCTAAAATTAGAAAGGAATGGTCTCAAAACTGGAAACACTCCCTCCTCAAGTTAAACAAGCAAATAAGACTCCTAGTGAAGTCTTCCAAAGCTAACTATGAATCCAAATTAGCTTTCCTAAGGATAACCACAAGACGTTCTTTAGTTACATCCTTAACCTCAAAGGTAAGTCTCAGATTTAAGCTGAACTTGCAGATAATGGCAATACATATACAGAACCTGTGGATTTAGCAAACCTGCTGGCTGACAGGGTCAGTGAAAACTTCAGTCCTCTGTCCCCACCAGATATACCTCAAAGCATCCCTACCACATGTCCACCACCTAGTACCTCAGAGGAGCATTTTAAAACACCATCTCCAAGGCCAAAAGCACAGCCTCTATGGGAGTAGACAACATCCTGGCTTTGATCTATATGGGTTAAAACAGGAATTAGCATCACCATTGGGCATGCTTTTCAATCACAGCCTAAACACTGGTGTCATCCCAGCAGAATGGATAACAGCTACTGTCATCCCTTTGCACAAAGGGGATGTATCCACGGACCCCAGGAACTATAGACCCATTAACCTGACCAGCCTTATCTGCAAGGCCATGAAATGAATCATCATGGGCATTATTAACATATTAACAAAGATATAGGAAATCTCCAAACACTTGAATCCACCCAGTTTGACTTTGCCAAGTAGAGATTGTAGAACACAATGTGTGTTGTACCTTTAAGAAGCATTTCCGAGTGTAGGCACATGCATATAAATAGTGACCACATGCAGGCAGCAGTGCCATTTTGAGAGAACAGCCAGAGTGTCAACAGTCAGTCTGTTTATATGTTTAGTTAAGTTTAAATCACTAAGTCCTAATCCTGATATGTTTGTATATAATAAAGCTGCTTGAACCAAAACCACAGCTGATTATCTTTTTTATCCTGACCAGATGAGAGACGTGGTGTCAGAAGTGGGATTGAGAGTGCAACTTCTTCAAGCCATGAGGTGCAGACTTGAAGATGTAGGTATATTGACCAGGCTGGGTGATACAGGTGCTGAATGATTAAAAAAAGGCCAGAAATGAACGTCAGGTAACCAGGACTCACACAAATGATTTATTTTGCAAAGAAATCGATATGAAGCATTTGTAAAGCACAAAATGCATAATTAATCAAAAGAGTAACACAAAATGTATTATTAGTAAAACAAAAGGCACAAAATGCATTATTGATTAAATGAAGTGTTTGAAACCATGATATTTGATAAAATTATCAGAAGTACTTATATGGGGTTCAGAGTTATCTGCGATTTGTATAAAGAGCATGTTTAAAGTAAAACGAGCACAAGAAAAATATAATGAGCATGGTAAGATGTTAAAAGGGCACAATGAGTACAATAAGGGACAAAATAATCTTAGAAAAGCAAGCCTGGCTCCGCCTGTGTCATTTTGTGGAAGCCTTTAAGTCTTCCTTTGCCTACGCTCCCTTTGATGGGTACTCTTTGTTTGGACCCAAGGTAAAGGACACATTGACCCGCTGTGAGCAAAAAGGTAAGACTTTGACTGCTGTAGGGGCACGATTTTCCACTCCCTTTCGGCCTTACCCCAAGGCTAAAAGAGGAGGGAAAATGTGGTTCCATAAATCACAGAAGTCTTATCCCTCACAGCAGGACGATCCCCCTTCTAGAGGCAGAGGAGGGGGAAATTTTTCTGGAAGACGCCGTCCCAGAGGCGGCAGAGGCCCCCGCAACACTGGAGACCGCGAGTCCTTTCGTGGCTCTTCAGCCTTCCACAATCCCTGAAGGATTGCCCGACTGTGCAGCTCCGCAGCCAGTCGGGGGTCATTTTTCGAGGCACCTAAAAGCCTGGGAAGGTATCACTCAGGACCGATGGGTGCTTCGAATCATAGCCGGAGGTTACGCCATCCTCTTTTCACACCCTCCACCGCTGTCCAAGAAAATCCCGGACCCGCCACCCAGTCAACGGGAAATCGCAGCCTTAGAAATCTCAAAGCTGCTTCAAAAAGGAGTCATCCAACCGGTCCCAGCAGACCAGATCGGATTAGGGACTTACTCAAGATTCTTTTTGGTGCCAAAAAAGACAAGGGACTTGAGGCCCATTTTGGATCTCAGCATCCTAAATCGATCAGTCAAAAAGTCCAAGTTCCGAATGGTCACCTTACAATCCATTCTCCCACTGCTGGAGAAAGGTGTTTGGATGTGCTCCATAGATCTCAAGGACGCCTATTATCACATCCTGATAGATCAGGCATCCAGGAGACATTTGCGCTTCAACCTGGGAGACAGTCATTTTCAGTTCTGCGCACTGCCCTTTGGTCTCACCACAACCCCCAGGGTGTTCACCAAATGTTTGGCAGTTGTGACTGCTCACCTGAGGAGTCTAGGATTCCAGGTGTTTCCGTATCTGGACGACTGGCTCCTAACTGCCACCTCCAGGCGTCTACTACTGCAGAACCTACAAGCCACCATATCACTAGGCACTTCCCTTGGAATCACCTTCAATTGGCCAAAGTCTGTGTTGCTGCCATCTCAGAGCATAAGGTTCATTGGAGTAGAGATAGACTCAAACCAAATGCGGGTCTATCTTCCTACAGAAAGGATACAGACTATACAGGCTCAAGTCCGAGCCTTGCTTCTCAGATCCAAAGCTCCAGCCAGGATGGTCCTGCAGCTATTAGGTTCTATGTCGGCCACTGTTCTCCTAGTCCCCTTAGCAAGATTGCATATGAGAATTCTCCAGTGGCTCCTATCAACACAGTGGTCCTTTCAGGATCTCCCTCTCAGTCACCTCATACGGATCACGGAAACCTGCAAACGGGACCTTCGCTGGTGGCTGGTGCCCTCCAATCTGGATCAGGGACGACCCTTTGTTCCACCTCCTCCTATGGCCACATTGACGACGTACGCCTCCCAGACGGGGTGGGGGGGGGCATTACCTGGGCAGGTCAGTCCAAGGCAATTGGCATTCTGATGAGAGTCTCCTTCATATCAACATTCTAGAAATGAGGGCAGTGTTTCTGTCTCTACAAGCCCTCCACGATTACCTCCCTCAGGGTGTAATTGCCATTCACTCCGACAACATGTCAGTAGTCTGGTATCTGAACAAGCAGGGAGGGACCAGATCCTACCCCCTTTGCAGAGAGGCCATGAGAGTTTGGGAATGGGCAGTGGCGACCAGACGTTTTCTGGTAGCAACTCATATCCCTGGGAAGTCCAACGTGATAGCCGACAGACTAAGCAGAACTATTCTCTCTCCTCACAAGTGGTCTCTGAACGATGCAGTGACAACTCAGATCTTCAGCAGATGGGGAACTCCTTGTTGCGACCTTTTCATGACCCCGCTGAATGCGAAGTGCAGAAAGTTCTTCTCTCTCACTCCAGCTCCGGGGGAGAGTCCTATGGACGCCTTAGCCCATCCTTGGCCCACCGGCTTCCTATACGCCTTCCCTCCAGTTCCCCTCCTTCCCAGAGTGATCCAAAAGGCATCTCACTTGGGGAGCAAAATGATTTTAATTGCTCCTTACTGGCCTCATCAGGTATGGTTCCCCTATCTTCGGAAATATGCACTGGACGGACCATGGTTCCTGGATCAGATCCCAGACCTATTAATTCATCAGTCAGGACAACTCCATCAGTCCCTTCACACTTTGAAGTTAACAGCTTGGCTCCTCCTCTTCCGACTATAGTCAGGAATCATACTTTAGACCCAGAAGTCATACGTATCTTATCCTCGGCCCACAAGTCTGCCACTAAGAAATTGTATACTAGCAAATGGAAGAGATTTGCTATTTGGGCTCAACTCCGGGGTCTGGATCCCATCACTGTTCCGGTGTCAGAAGTCCAGAAATTTCTAACTTCCCTATTCAATCAATGTTCTTCAGTCTCTACTATCAAGGTCCAATTGGCAGCTATCTCCAATTTTCATGAATCCATAAACCCACCTTTAATGAGCAACAGATTGTGTAAAACCTTCATGAAAGGTGCGGCGCTTTTACGACCTCCAATTTCTCATCCTGCGCCTCCGTGGGATCTCGATGTGGTATTACGTGCCTTAACCTCCTCCCCCTTCGAACCGGCAGCAACCTGTGATTTGAAACTTCTTTCTTGGAAAACTGCCTTTCTGGTCATGATCACTTCTGCCAGAAGGGTTTCAGAGCTTCAAGCTTTATCTGTCAAACCACCGTACTTGGTTTTTCACAAAGATAGAGTATCCCTCAGGCCTAATCCATCTTTTGTCCCTAAAGTTTGTTCCAGTTTTTGCCTGCAACAGTCATTAGAACTTCCAGTTTTCTTCCCAAAATACTCAAACAAAGCGGAATACATTTTCTACACATTGGATGTTCACAGACAATTGCGCTTTTATTTAGACAGGACCCAACAAACACGGAAAACAGATCAATTGTTTGTGTCCTTTTCGGATAATAAATTGGGCAAAGCCGTCACAAAGGTCACTATTGCCAAATGGATCAGGGACTGTATTAGTCAGGCTTATTCCTCTTCTAATAAAGAGCTTACAACCTCTGTCAAAGCTCACTCTACAAGAGCTATGGCTACTTCAATAGCATTCCATTCTAAGCTTGCCATTAGTGACATTTGTGCTGCGGCTACGTGGTCCTCCCCGCACATGTTCATTTCCCACTACAAATTGGATGTGGCATCTCGGGGGCGAGCTTCATTTGGTTCCATAGTTCTCAGGAGTGTTTTCCAGTGAGCCACCCAGGAATTAGGTGCTAGGTACGCTGTCCCATCAGTACAGAATGTAGGCGAGATAGGATCACATAACATCTTTTAGTTATGTACTTACCATAACTTTAGATGTTTGGGATCCATCTCGCCTACATTCCTAATAACCCACCCTCCTTCCCCCTGTCTTGGAGATCAGAAGAGATCGGACGGTCCGAGTTCTATTGTTTCATCTTGAAACATCTGGCAATGTTATATAAACAGTTATGTGTGTGTGCATGAGTGCGGACAAACAAGATCTGGGGAAGTAGTGGTGGTGCATCCTGGGATAGAGAGTAGCTCAGCCAGTAAGAAGCTTTGCTCTATAGCATAGCGTGCCAAGTCGGAGCCGAGGATCAGCTCCGAGCCCATCAGTACAGAATGTAGGCGAGATGGATCCCAAACATCTAAAGTTATGGTAAGTACATAACTAAAAGTTTTCCAGTACTAATTTTAACATTTTTGCTATCAACATTAGTGTTCTTTATTCTGTCATTCCTAAGCTCCTTAACAAGGTGGTTATGGCTCCCACCCCATACTCATTGCTAATTACCGTAAAGAGATATTTGACATCCAGTGTGACCATGATATATTCCCTGTTCTCTTCTTGTAATTCTAATTTATGCACAAAATCACCCAGCATGGTTAAAAAATAGAGGGTATCTTTCAGAATTTCATCTGTCTTACCTATCCATGGCCTCAATGTGTATTCTAACAAGATGGAGATATTTTCAGTAACCCATCCCCTTCCAGATACTATTGGTCTGAGGGGCAGGTGACTTAAATCCTTGTGTATTTTTGGCAAAGCTTTGAAAGCTAGAAAATTACAAAGAGATTATAAAGATTTCACAAATGGACACATTTTTATTTGGCCCAAAGATTCACGAGGAGATGTACAGAATAGACCCACCTTAACTGAACCTTCAACTGGTGAACCAACTAGGGGTCAGTTTCAACAGAGACAGATTTGTACTGCTACGTTTGATGATATTAACCGCAACTCAGAGAAGAATGTGCATGCTGAGAGAAATGAACAACAGCGAGAGGATGCAGCTGGAGAAATCCCATTGACACACACACACACACAAGTGTTGCATATTGAGAGAAATGGTGTTTCCTCTGTCCCGGAGGATGGAGATGCAACAACGGGCCAGAATATTGACACCACATTGACTTTGGAATCTGAGAAGATAGTTACGAATAGTGTCAGAGAGCAGAATTTGGGGGCAAGACCGAAAATACAGACACCAGGTAACAGTAGTGAACGTTTTTTAGCTCAATTACTGGCTCCAGTCAAGAAAAAAGGGGAATGGAAGTGTACCCACAGTGAGAAGAGGGTAGCCAAGAAAAGGAAGACCTCCAATTGACTGGCGATAATATTGTTTGCAATTTATCTGACTATGCACTCACTGTTGATGAGCTATATGTTTTAAACAAAGGCATGACCTTTGTTCCCAGCAGGGAAAGTAGTTTTAATGAAATAATAATGGATATGATGTTTTTTTTGCCAGGAATGTAGTGCTAAGACAAATGTATGGTAACAGAAAACAGCAGCAACAGGTACTGAGACAACCTAGTAGCTTTATACCAAACTTTAGCCCTACACTGCATACATTTCTTAGAAGTTGTGAAAATGACATATTGTTATACTTAAAGGATGATAAGAATAAAAAATGTCATAAATTGACATTAGAATTACAAGAAGAGAACAGGGAATATATCATGGTCACAATGGATGTCAAACATTTCTTTACAGTAATTAGGATTGAGTATGGGGTGGGGGCCATAACCACCTTGTTAAGGAGCTTAGGAATGACAGAATAAAGAACAGTAACCTTGATAGCAAAAATGTTAAAATTAGTACTGGAAAACAACATTTCTCTTTGCTTAAACAATGTATATAAACAAATACAGGGGGTAGCCATGGGCACCCCCCTGTGCAAACACATATGCTAATTTAGTTCTCTCATTTTGGGAAATACAATTTGTGCTACATGAAACTAATAGGTGGAGAGGTAGAATGTTTTTGTATAGACGTTTTGTTGATGTTTTTATTTAATGGCAGGGTGATGAGACTCCAACAATTTGTATCTTTTATAGAAGATACCACTACATTTTTTCATTTCACGGCTACATTTTCAAGTACAGAAATTTACTTTTTAGATGTCAGGGTCAAACAGGATAGAGAAGGTTTTAAGATGGCTCTATATAGAAAGGATTGCTGGAGAAATAGCTTATTAACCTATGACAGCATGCACCCGAGATTCACTTTTAGAAATATAGTGAAGGAACAGGTCAGCAGAGTATCAAGGATATGTACAGAAGAGACAGTGCTTGAAGCTGAGATAGAAAAGTTGGAAAAACATTTTATGAACAGAGGTTATAGTCAAACACTAGTTCATAATGTGACTAGCCGCAAAGCAGAATATAGAAAAGGTAAGATGGGTCATCTGCTAAGAAGTAACCTAAGTCATGATGATACTGAATGTAACAACAGTATAGGGAGTGAAATATCAAAAACTAGAATGATATTCACATATAGTAATAACATTCATGGGGTGTGTAACATAATAAAGAAAAATTGGAACATTTTAAAAACTGATGAGAAATTAGCAGGACTAGTAGGAGATCAACATAATTTTGGTTTTAGAAGAAATAAGAACCTCAAGGATATATTGGGACAGGAAAAAATGAATGAATAGAAAAAATCTTATTATTAAGGAAGGTACAAGATCATGTGGCTCATGCAAAGTCTGTGGTTTCATTAATAAGGAAACTAGTTTTAAACATCTGGTCACACAAAGGAATTTTGAATTTAAGGTTATGGCCACATGTAGGACAACAGATATTGTTTATCTTGCTGAATGTCAACTATGTTCATGTTTTATGTAGGAAAAACCAATAATATGTTTAAGGCCAGGATCCTGCAACGCTGATCCTCGATTCGAACCAAAAATCAACACAATGCACTATATAGGCACATTAATGAAAGAGAGGAACATCACTTTAAGTTTAGGGCAATATGGAATATGCATAAGAGCTTTAGAGGGGGAGATATAAAAACTATACTGAAAGGGAAGAAACAAGGTGGATAATTGAACTTCAGGCTCATAGATATCCAGGGCTTAATGAGGTTATTCCCATGAAGCCTGCCTTGAAGAACAGGCGGGTACAATACTGAAATGTGGTTGGTTGCCAGTATGAATATGATTGGCTGTTACTAACATAAAAGGTATCTTGGTACTTTCATAGTTTATCTGATGAAGGGCAAGAGCCCGAAAGTACTTATCACAAGATTGGATGTATTGCTGGTTATGGTTTTAACACTGTCTTATTAAACTACGTTTTATCAATTTTACATAGTTTTAATCTGCATCGATCTCTGTTGGACTGTTATGTTAAACAAACAGTATGGAAAATTAATTATTACCTGTCCAACTGAACTTGATAGATGTATCCAAAGAACATAAGATTAACTCTTATGTAGCAGGCAGGATAAAGAAATATGTATTTAACTGCAGTGCAAACCTTGCACAATATGGTGCTAGACATATGGGGTGGTAAGGCATCCTTTGGAATGAAGAAGGAGCAGAGATTTTCAGACAAACTGCAACCAAATTGAGTAGTGCAGAGATGCCAGGAATGCATGTTGATAAGGAACAAGGATGAGTGCAAGTAAGTAGATAAAAGGAAAAGGTAAGGGCATTGATACACTTTCATCCAGCCCTTATCAGCTATAGAGGGTATGGGGCAGTAGACCTGCAACACTGTATAACATGTAATGCTGACCTGTGTGAACCCTGTCCTTGAATTTTTAAATACCTTGCATGTGTTAAAGAACTATGTAAATAGGATTTGTATACCAGACACCAAACAGATCATTTTTGAATCTTGTCCAGTGCCTCTGCAACCTTGTATTATCATTATAGCAAAAGTAGTAAATGTTAAATATATGTGATACCAGGAAAAACTGGAAAGGGCAATTAATGGAAAGAACTTTGGCATCTAGCTTTTATGACAACAAACATACAATAACAGAACAGCTTTACTGCTCCAAAAATAACTGGGACATCAAATGCAATACTACATGTTTTGCTAACCTAGCAAGTAGTAATAATTTCAAGCAAGAACAAATGGCCTGAACTGCATTTTTCATTAGGACTTAAAGGCCACAAATGCTATGAAATTAGTTTAGCACAATTACTTAAATTTCAGTTCTTACCAGAAAAATAAAAGCAAACATTTTGAGCCCTTTTATATGTAGTGTATAGTATAAATGTGTTGTATCTAATAAATGTATAACATTATTTTCATTCATTCTATCCCAGATTGATACGTGAGCTACATATGTCTCTTTTTCAATATTCGCAGTCAAACTTTATTACTAAACTAAAAAATTTTGCAACACAAATCACATTTTTCACCATTATAAATGACTGGTTCTAATATTTATTACCAAATATAAAGACCTGTACTATGACTATAAATCTTTATAGTATGCTTATTTTGTCTCATGTCTTAAATATTTCATATACAGTGTCTTCACTTTCAATGAGTATTTACTGTCATTATTGCCAATTTTCATATTTTTAGAATATTTAATTTATTTATTTCATTAGTTAGTTGTAGTCTCATGTACATACTTCATTGCATGCTGTTGCCCAAATTCAGAGCACCCTCATTTTTTATAGAAAGAAGGTTTCCAATGGTGAGCAAGCATTTCTTTTGCCCTCCCTACTTCCCCATCCTATTGAAAATTGGCCTTAAATATATTAAAATTCCTGCATGAATAATGAATAATTTCAAATACAGTCCACAGCTGCGTGCATAAAGAGTGAACTTTCTTCATTTAATGATAAAGTGTCAATTTTACCCCAACACAATTTTTTTTCAACAAGAACAGAAGCCTACTCCTTTACTTGCTGAGATCATTTTCTATACATGAATAATACTCTGTTCTTAAGGTTACTCTGAATGCATCTTAGGTGTAAATACCCTTAGAGCAATGGGAAACATATAAAGCAGTCTTTGCTCCACAACCAATAAGTCAAGTATCCATTTCAGTTTTGGTATTTGTGCAAGTACAGTCAACACATAGCTCTAGTAAAACTCCTTTGGCAGCAAAATACAAAGAATCAAGATACAACCAGACACCTTGGTTTGGCATTTGTGCAGATACAGCCAACACATAGCTCTAGTAAAGCTTCTTTGGCAGCAAAATGCAAAGAATCAAGATACAACCAAACACCCTTGTTCTGGGTGATTTAATTACCCATCCATTGACTGGGTAAATTATATGTGTTCTAACTCACTTGCCCAAAGGTTTCTGGACTTTGTTAACTCCAATGCCCAGGACCAGCTGGTTGACACACCCACAAGGGGTTCAAACATTCTGGATCTGGTGCTCACCAATATGAAAGACTGCTGCACTGCCCCCAATATGTGGCCATCCCTGGTGAGATCTGACCACAAATCAGTCTTATTAGAAGCAACTACAACGCAAGCCCCACTCAACAATAATTAGACTAAAAACTCTCCAAGGCCAATTACAACTACTTACATGACAGCATAAATAGCTTAATAGCCCCTCCCCCCACTAATGGAAAAGACACCTATGCTGAGTTATACAAAAAATGCTTTATACGAGCACCTGTACAATTGTATTGGCTTTGCCATACCTGATAGAACAAAAGTAAGATCTTCAAGGAAAAACAAACCTGCCTAGTGGACAACTGCCATTAATACACAATAGGAAAACAAATTGATGTCTAAAATTAGAAAGGAATGGTCTCAAAACTGGAAACACTCCTTCCTCAAGTTAAACAAGCAAATAAGACTCCTAGTGAAGTCTTCCAAAGCTAACTATGAATCCAAATTAGCTTTCCTAAGGATAACCACAAGACGTTCTTTAGTTACATCCTTAACCTCAAAGGTAAGTCTCAGATTTAAGCTGAACTTGCAGATAATGGCAATACATATACAGAACCTGTGGATTTAGCAAACCTGCTGGCTGACAGGTTCAGTGAAAACTTCAGTCCTCTGTCCCCACCAGATATACCTCAAAGCATCCCTACCACCTGTCCACCACCTAGTACCTCAGAGGAGCATTTTAAAACACCATCTCCAAGGCCAAAAGCACAGCCTCTATGGGAGTAGACAACATCCTGGCTTTGATCTATATGGGTTAAAACAGGAATTAGCATCACCATTGGGCATGCTTTTCAATCACAGCCTAAACACTGGTGTCATCCCAGCAGAATGGATAACAGCTACTGTCATCCCTTTGCACAAAGGGGATGTATCCACGGACCCCAGGAACTATAGACCCATTAACCTGACCAGCCTTATCTGCAAGGCCATGAAATGAATCATCATGGGCATTATTAACATATTAACAAAGATATAGGAAATCTCCAAACACTTGAATCCACCCAGTTTGACTTTGCCAAGTAGAGATTGTAGAACACAATGTGTGTTGTACCTTTAAGAAGCATTTCCGAGTGTAGGCACATGCATATAAATAGTGACCACATGCAGGCAGCAGTGCCATTTTGAGAGAACAGCCAGAGTGTCAACAGTCAGTCTGTTTATATGTTTAGTTAAGTTTAAATCACTAAGTCCTAATCCTGATATGTTTGTATATAATAAAGCTGCTTGAACCAAAACCACAGCTGATTATCTTTTTTATCCTGACCAGATGAGAGACGTGGTGTCAGAAGTGGGATTGAGAGTGCAACTTCTTCAAGCCATGAGGTGCAGACTTGAAGATGTAGGTATATTGACCAGGCTGGGTGATACAGGTGCTGAATGATTAAAAAAGGCCAGAAATGAACGTCAGGTAACCAGGACTCACACAAATGATTTATTTTTCAAATAAATCGATATGAAGCATTTGTAAAGCACAAAATGCATAATTAATCAAAAGAGTAACACAAAATGTATTATTAATAAAACAAAAGGCACAAAATGCATTATTGATTAAATGAAGTGTTTGAAACCATGATATTTGATAAAATTATCAGAAGTACTTATATGGGGTTCAGAGTTATCTGCAATTTGTATAAAGAGCATGTTTAAAGTAAAACGAGCACAAGAAAAATATAATGAGCATGGTAAGATGTTAAAAGGGCACAATGAGTACAATAAGGGACAAAATAATCTTAGAAAAGCAAGGCAACTGCATGTTTGCTAGTAAACAACTGTGTTTTGACATGAGCTACTATTTCACATTGACCAAAGCCATTTAAAGCATAACTAGAGTTATTCAAAGTGTCTCAGAATGTGCAAAGTGTTTGCAGTGTGTGCTTTATTATGGTGCAATTATTTTGAAGAGTTTTCTGTGTGCAAAGTACAGTTATTTCACAAACTGCAGTCAGAATACACAGCCATTTCAAAGTTTCTTGTGCTGTGTACATTTATTCACAGAGTACCACCATTTCAAAGTGTTTCTTACACTGTACTAAGTTATTTGAAAAGTGCAGCCATTTCAAAGTGTTTCTTACACTGAGCTTCTTGTGCCATGTGCAGTTTGTTTATTCACAAAGTGCAGTCATTTTGAAGTGTTTATTACACCGATAATACATTTTTTATAGAGTACAATGATTTCAAAGAGTTTGTGTGCTACAGAAACCTATTTTGCAAAGTGAAGTTGCTTCAAAGTGTCTGTTATGCAATGGAGCATAGTTACAAGTTCTGGCATAAACTTCAGGCAATATCTGTGTGTGCATTCGTACATGATTTCAAGGGTCTTTACTACTGTGCTTTGATATGGCACAGGCATTTTGCAGACCCAGTCCACTTTTATTTGATCATAATATTGCAAAGAATTGGAGAGAATTTTAGCAGGAATATGACATTTTCATATAAGTAGCTTTTCCTGGCAAAGATGCATGTACCAGGGCATTCATTTTGCTTAACTTAGAAGGGTCAGAGGCTATTGAAAGAGAGTACTCATTTGTGTATGCACCAGCAGTATATGCAGGAGAGGGGAAGAATCACCATATTGTTGTACCAGCTGAATCAAGTGAGGATCCCAAGTGCTTGAAATGCAAATTTAGAGAAACGTGTAACTCCCAGACAAATGTTACTTTGCGGAGACACCTATTCTATACAAGAGACCAAAAGCCAGGAGAAACTTTTGCAACTTATATCACTGACTTGAGAAATAAAGTTAAAATGTGCAGATTTGGTGATTTGTAAGATGAGCTGATAAAGGACAGGCTTGTATGTGGTGTTTATGATGCTGCACTGAGAAAGATTTTGCTATGTGACAGTGATTTAATGTTGAGCATAGCTATAAAGATATGTCAAATCTACAACCTTAAAGAAAGGCACATGAGCATGCTTGCAAGTGACAAGAGCAGGGTTTCAGCAGAATCTATAGCAAACATAGAAAGCATGCAGCACGTGGCTAGCAGAAACAGGCCTAAGCACATGGCAGCTGCAGCCCCTGCAAGTTTCCAGGGAGAACCCGTACCTTTCCAGCAAGGTCTAAAACTAGTTCAGTAAAACAGACATGCTCAGTGCAGTACTAGAGTGAGTCAGCAAAACCCAAGTCAAGTTTTATTGCTAACTGTCACAATTGTGGTGCCAATCATGAGTCTAAAAGAGAGAAGTGCTTAGAATTTGGTCAGCAATGCCACAGCGTAAATAATGGAACCACTTTCAAAAGTTTTGTAAATCAGGCAAGCCTCATTTTGTTGTCAAGAAAGATCACTCAAAAAAGCAAGTTGATCTTGTAGAAAGCTGCAACTTTACTTTCTACGTAGATGGTGAATCAGTGGTCAGTGAAAAGGTTAATGAAGTAGAGTTGTTGGCAAAAAACAAAGTGTTTTGTACTGTCCTGATCAATGGTAAACCCACAGAGCTTAAAGTGGACACTGGTTTAAAGTCTAATGTTTTGTCAGCAGAAACATTTGCTAGAGTAAGAGCTGGTGAAGAACTTAATTTGGTTAATTGTGCAAAGCAAGTTGCTTATGGAGGTGAACAAATTCTAACAGAAGGCTCAGTACTGCTTTCATGCTATTTGGCTGGAAACAGTTACATCTTGCAGTTCTGTGTAGTTAGAGGACCTGTGCAATCATTATTAGGTCTCAGAGACAGTCTAAGAATGAAACTGATTTATTTTACCAAAGAAGTCCATCATGTAAGCAAATGTCCTAGTTCCAGCTTCACAGATGCTATTTTCTCAGAGTATGCTGATGTTTTTGACGACAAGCTAGGCAAACTTCCAGTTGTGTACTCAATGGAAATAGACCCAGAGGTCAGTCCAGTGGTCAGACCATTGAGGAACATTCCATTAACTATGCAGGACAAATTCAAGGTCCAGTTAGATAAGATGATGCAGCCAGGTGTGATTTGTCCAGTCATAGAACCAACTGAGTGTGTGCCTTCAATGCTAGTTGCTCATAAGAAAAGCTCAGATGAAATCCGACTATATATTGACCCAAGAGACTTGAATGAAGCATTAAAGAGGCCTCATCATCCTATTCATACAGTTGAGGAAGTAACTGCCCTTATGCCAAATGTCACTATTTTTTCCTGTCTTGGATGCAAATAATTCAATTTGGTAAGTAATGCTTGATAGTAAATCTTCACTGCTGACTACATTCAGTACTCCATTTGGTAGATATTGATTTCTCAGAATGCCTTTTGGAATAAATTCTGCCAGTGAAGTCTTTCGGCATGCAATAGAGCAATTTTTTTTGGGTTATCCATGTACTATAATAGTGGATGATTTATTGGTTGGAGGTAATGGAGAAGCAGAACATGACAGAAACCTTAAAAAAGTTCTGGACAGAGTGCATGAAGTGAACTTGAAGCTCTATCCTCTGAAATTTAAATTGTCTACCAGATGTTGTTTATGTAGGTCATTTATTTACCAGTATAGACTTACGACTAGCCCTGCCATAACAATCAGCCATTCTTGACATGCCAGCTCTAGACAACATCCAAGCCCTGGAGGATTTCCTTGGTATGGTTAACTATTTGGGCAAGTTTACACCTGACATCAGTGAGTTATCAGTGCTTTTAAGATAAATGACATGCAAACATGTTGCCTGGTCATAGTTGGAAGAGCACCAGAGAGAATTTGATAACCTTAAGAAGAAAATTCCCAGTCTACCTACATTGAGATACTATGATGTCTACAAAGCTGTAATTCTTTCCTGTGATGCTTCAAAGTTCGATCTTGGTGCAGTTATTCTTCAAGAGGGCAGACCAGTAGCCTATGTGTCTAGAACTCTTACCCAAACTGAAATGCAGTATGCTCAGATCGAGAAGGAACTTATGACAATTGCGTTTGCATGTTTGAATTTCCATGATTATATTTATGGTCGAGCTACCCAGATTGAGACTGATCATCCAACTTTTGTCACTATTTTAAAGAAGCCTGTGCATTCTGCTTCAGAAAGACTACAAAGAATGGTACTCAGAAAAAAATACATCTTCAAAATGGTCTTTACAAAAGCAAACTTCTTTATCTGTCTGATACCTTATCCAGATCACCTAGAAATACCACAGATCAGCTTGATACAGAGAATCTTGACTTTGATGTCATGGAGGTGCATCATTTTCCTACCACGAGACTTGATGAGATAAGAGATCATACAAAGACTGATCCAGTTTTGCAAAAGCTCAACCACTTCATCAATGTTGGATAGTCGTCAAAGCAAATCTTGTGTACCATCAGAAGTGCAACCTTATTTTTCTTACAGAGATGAGATGCTGATGGAAGATGTTATTTTCAAAGGTCCTAAAGTTGTTGTACCTACTTCCTTACAGCATGAATATATTCAGAATTTGCATCGTGGCCACCCAGGTTCCAAAGCAACCAAAAGAAGGGTGAAAGGACTAGTGTTTCTGCCTTCTCTATCGAAAAACACTGATAAAGTGCTTTCATCTTGTTCAGTATGCAATAGTGCTAAAATGCATCTGCAAAAAGAACCACTTCAGCTAAACCAGATTCCTGAACTACCTTGGTCAACAGTAGCCACTGACTCTGAGTGGAACAATCAGCATTACTTAGTGTTGGTAGACTCTTATTTGAATTGGTTTGAGATCGATTTACTACCTAAACTAAAGTTCAGTACTGTTATTACTAAGCTGAAACATGATTTCTCAGTGCATAGTAGTCCACACAGTTATCTCTGATAACGGTACCCAGTTTACCAGTCAATTATTTTAGAAATTTGCAAAAGAGTGGGACTTTATCCATATTACTAGCAGTCCAGAATGCCTACAGTCAAATTACCTGGCTGAATGGAAAGTACAGAGTGAAAAGCAATTGCTAGAGAGGTCAAAGTGTGACAATACCAATATACCCATGTCAATCTATTTGTAACACCTGCTCAGAGACTTCTATCTAAGCAAACCGGAACAACCTTGCCTACCAGTCCTAGTTTTTTGGTGCTTAATGCTAAAAACATCAGAGCAATCAAAGCACAGCAATTTAAGAAGTGCGCCTTTCAGAAGTCCAGATATGAGAAAATGAGCAGATTTCTTCGTCCATTGAAAGGAGAGACAGTAAGGATGCAAACGACAAACGACTTTGATCAAATTGGTCAAGTGAGAGGTATATGTGCCAAGCTGAGATCCTACTTAGTGGAATCTGAGGGTACAGAATACTGGATAAATAGCAGGCATCTTCTTCCTGTGTCAGAATCAATATCTCAGCATCGTACTTGTGATATAGACTCTGGATCTCAAAGGAACCCAAACAATGTTCCCGTTAAAGAACATGTCTCTGTATCTATTCCCATTCCTGATGATGCCCCAGATGTCCCTAAAGTTAAACATTCCTTAAAGACTGTCCCTGTTGCTAAATCAAGTTCTAATTTTATGTCACATGATCAGATCATATTTTTAAACCTACTGTAAAATACATACGCAACCTGGAGATGAGATTATCCTTTGTGTTTAGTTTTGTATAATTGCTTATCAAAGAATTAGTTCTGTATAATTGCATGTCAAAGGATTATTTCTGTACAATTGCATGTCAGTCAATGCTGTCATTTTGTGCATGAGCTATTTGTCAAAGAGGGAGGATGTAGAAGACAGTGTGTGTTGTATCTTTAAGAAGCATTTCCAAGTGTAGGCATGTGCATATAAATAGTGAGCATGTGCAGGCACCAGTGCCATTTTGAGAGAACAGCCAGAGTGTCAACATATATGAGTGCAGTAGTCGGTTTGTTTATAAGTTTATTTAAGTTTAAGTTACTAAGTCCGAATCCTGATGTGTTTTTATATAATAAAGCTGCTTGAACCTAACCCACAACTGTTCGTTTGTTTTATCCTGACCAGACAAGCAACAGAAATCATCCCTGTTTAACTTGGTGAACTTCTTTGAGACAGTCAACAAAGCCCTAGACGAGTGCATATCTGTGCATATGGCCTACCTAGACTTAGCCAAGGCCTTTGACACAATCCCCCACTCAGGCATCATTGATAAACTCTCCTAGCTGAGTATTAACCCATATATTGCCATAAACCCCCTACTGTTTGGAATCTACTTCTCTGAAGTACAGGCTAAAACTAAAGGACTGTGGCTGACAAAGTTTTCTGATGACTGCAAACTGGGAGCAATCACTGAAACCCCTAGCAATGTCAACATCCTGCAAGAAGGTCTCATGTGCTCAATAAATAATACTTTGTGTGGTGGTACTTGTGGTCTCCTGTGGTTTCCTGCATCTTTCTGCAGTTTGTTGGTGGTCCTGGTTACTTTTATCACTTTACTCTGTGCCATACAGACTGATCAGAGGCAATCTGGGCCTTGCATATAGAGCATTATCTGATCTAGCTTTACTAGAAATGCTGCAAATTTGCAAGTCAAATGGCACATGGGTCACTTGTTCAAAGGACGTTAACCTGGTATGTGACATCAACAGAACTTGCAAAAGAGACATATTTGTCTTGCAAAGGTTACCCAACCTTTGGAATAAGCTTCCTATTCATGTTAAACAAAGCCCCCTCATTGTCCCTATTTAAGCATAATTTGGATGATTGGATTGG
>NC_056731.1:1251260056-1251280056 GCF_019279795.1 Protopterus annectens
GAAATAGAAGAAATGACCAATGTTTATACAAGTTGAACTTATATAAATAATTTCTTAAATTATCTCAAAATAAGAATTATATAATTTGTTCTAAAATTCTGAGAACAATAAGGGAAAAATAATCTTTTAAGATCCAGATAAAGGAGTTATTAAACAACATTAATTTCTGTGTTTTATTATTCTTTATTGCACCACTCATTAATATTTCTAGAATGTTCTTCCATTTAGCAGTGTATTTAATATCTATAAGAAGAGAAATAAATTTAGCCATTGCAGAAATTGAGTAGATTTCCATATTAGGCAAAGCTATACCCCCATTTTCCCAATTTTTCATGTGATAAGATAAGGCTATTCTAAGTCTTATAGGGAACCATAAAAAATTATGTATCATAGAATTTAATTTCTTAATTAGTGAACTATGATGAGGTAAAGAGATTGATTGGATAACATAAATAATTTTAGGTAACAGAATCATTTTAATAATTAAACGTTTTTCATCCATAGAAAATTGGATTTTATTCCATTTTTAATGAGATTTTCTATTGCCAATAAGCTCTTATTGTAATTGATTTGAATGATATATTTTATGTTGTTAGTAATTACAATGCCTAAATAAAGTAGTTCATTAGACTGTGCTTGGTATTTTTTTATAGACATCAAGTAATTCTAGCTTTTAGGGCCAATTGTCAAGATTTTAGTTTTGTTGTTATTAAAGGTTAAACCTGACTTTTTTGAAAATATTCAGCATCTTTTAAAAAGAGATTAAAACAAAGAGTTAGAAGGTCACACTGAAAAATCAATCAGAAAAAAACTAAATGAAAACTCCAGCCAAGCTAGAACTTCCAATGAGTGACCTCCCAAACCTCCTGTAACAGAGGCTCATGGGATATATGCAAATGACCCTTATGAACATCAGGTGTTTCAGCTATATGGTGATTCTGATTGCCCATGACTTTTACATTTGAAGTAATTTTAATGGACAATTTCTGGCCAATAAAGCCAAACCCCCTAGCTATGGATATGCATATTTTGGCCTTGTTATGACCTCCTCTTTAAAAAGAGCATAAAAAGATGCATTATTACCACCTAGAGTAATGAGTATGTCATCCGCAAACATTTGTAATTTGGAAACATCATTAGAATTCAAGCTATAACCTTCAATATTTTCATCATATCTTATCAAATTAGCCCAAGGTTCCATAATCAATGTAAATAGTAAATGAGATAACAGCACCCTTGCTTTGTTCCTTTGATTATTGGTATATTTTGGGATATAGTTGCACCTATTTTAATGTAGTCTTGGCTACTTTGATATAAACTTGTAATTAGATTAATGATATGATAATATAATACAATGGACCTGTGTGCCCTTTCAATACCATAGGAAATTGCTTCAGGAAGTTCCAAAATTTCTGGCAACCACAATGTAAAAACTTTTCTATACTATTCTATTCTATATTACCAGGTTATCCAAATATTCTTTTTTCAAGATTATCTACCTTTGATAGCAGTTGGGTATTTTGTCTTAAAAGAAATTCAATATTATGTTCACTTTCCTGAATTCTGGTATCCATATCATTGAAAGTTGATTGGATTCCCGAGATTTGTTTCTTCTGTTGTTTTAAGTCTTCACGGATAGTATCCATTTAATGTGTACATCTCTCTTTGAAATCATCCAGTTTTAAATCCATTCTGTCAATTTTGCTGGCTAATTCTTGTATATTAGTCAGCAGGGATTGTATTTCCTTTTTAAGGTAACATCCTGATGTGCTGTTTTAGAGAAGCTCATCTTTTAACTGGTAAAGATCAGAGTATCACAGAAATTTTGACAAGAAAAATGAAATTATTCTAAAAAATTTTTAGATACTATTCTTCTTTATATCAAGAGGAATAAAAAACTTAAAAAAATATTCACAATTAGGATAGTTATTTCATAAAATTCCTGTCATAGAAAATCTGAAATGACAGAGCTGAAGAGAAATGTTGCTACTCAGTGCTCTTCATGGCCATGCCCCCCTTTCTCCATCCTTTTTTCATTACAACTGGCCTAGCTTGCTCCATTTGATCAGTTTCAATCATCAAAGCCAAATAAATACCACAGAATTCAAAACACAAGCATCCTTCTGCAACAAACCCAACAATTCTCTCACTCTAAATGCTCCAATGTACATAATTGCCACTAAAGTTAAATAACTTGTGTAGTCTGACAATTTCTTGGCACCAAGTACAAACCTTTCAGCAATACCCTAAAAACATGCTTCATGATCAGAAAAAGCCCGTCTTCATTTTTCCCCCTCCTCCTTTCCCAACTTTACAACATCCTCACCACTAGCCATGCCTTCATAACATCTTCCAAACCAACCATTTTTACAGCATTAATAGCTGGCAAATGAACCTTGATTGTTCTAACTGCTGAAAAAGTAAAATTAATTAATAAGCCCTGTAACACAAGCTTCAGAAAAACTATCAAAACCAAAGGTGACTTAGCTAATGCAAATGCCACCCTTTGGGGCAACTAGCTGCAAAACATTCCCCATGAAAAAAGACTCCCATATTATAAGCCTATGCAGCATCCATAAACAAACTTAAAACTTCATGAGACACCCATTCTTTCTGCCAAAATGATACTCTATTAAAGCATTCAAGTAAATATTACCATAAACTCAAATCTTTCTTAACCACTTTTGTACCTCTCACCCAGTGATGAGTACTCTGTTAATAAATTGGCAACAGCTCTACAAAGTATCTACTCTGGTCCAATAGCCCTACATGCAAAGTTCAATGCTCCTAGAAATTTCATTGCATCCTTAACCTTGAGCTTCTCTTTCAACTGCATACAGCCAATCTTATCAAGCAACTTCTGCACTTGTCCAGAAACAAACAAAAAATGCCACTCTCTACATCTTATGATAAATACCAAAATATCTAGGATTTACTCAGATCCTCCAACTTGTCACCTTCCAAGGGAGCACATAACTCATCACACATAGACATAAAACTGAACAATCTTTCTATTGTCCCTTCCCATCCCTCACCAATCAAAAAAATAATAATCTAAATAATAAACTGCCCTTTGACCATACACCTGCTGCTGCCATACCAACTCCAGCAATGAACTAATATTCTAAAATGTGGTACAAGCAATGGCACAACCCATCAGGGTGGCTTTATCAAAATAAAACTTTCCATTAACAAACATCCCCAGCAATGGCCAATTATCTGACCAAATGGGCAGCAGCCAAAACCCTGCCTCACCATCAAGCTTCATAAGTCAGGGGTCTTTAAATTCCATAATAATCCTGACTGCATCAGCAAGAGGCACATATTGCACATGTGCATCCATCCTAGCAATGTGATCATTAACAGGTTCCACTTTAGTGAATGATAAATGGTGAATTTGTCAAAATTCACCCTGCTTCTTGGGTAGCAGACCCAATGGAGACACTTTATAAAGCTGAAAAGGCAGCTCTTCAAACAGGCCTAAGACCCTGCCTATTGCAACTTCTTTATCTACCCTTGCTTGTACTATGTTTTCCTTCCCTTCAGTAGATCACAAACTCCTACAAACTGTATTACTTCCCTCAAAAGTGGATTTAATACAAAAGCCCTCTTAGAATCTGTGTATGACTTCCTTTGCTAACACAGGGTTTGGAAAATATTGTTAAAGCACCACATTTCTGCTCTCCTAATAGGAAAGTGAGAACACTGCCCTCCTTGCCATTTCACAAAGGGAGTCACACTGCCTTTGCCCACAAAAACTCACTTTCCCTCAAAAAGTTTGCTGACCCAAGCCTACTTGTCCAGTAAAATCTTGGGTTAGTGCAACTGACTGTCCCAACCCTCTCATGTTATGCCAACATTTTGCACTACATAAACCAGTATGATTCCATCATAGTCCATGTAGGTGTAAATGACCTCTGACACACCTTGCTAGACCTGTGGTGCACAACGTCTGGCCCCAGGGCCAAATCTGGCCTTCAAAGCAACAGCCCCCAGAGAAAAAACATTTTTTTTTTAAAAAAGTGAAAAAAATGTTATGCCTTACTCTAGCCACACAAACTTTCCAGCAAGTGCTTACTTACCTAATTAACTGCAGTTGTGAACACCTCTAATTTTAGCTGTGGAAGTAACTATTCTTTGTTGTTTATAACTTGTAGTCTGTAAACAGTAGCAACTTTCTGCAAGAGTTTGTAATAAGTAATGGCTGCAAGCCAGAATAAAGTTAAATGCAAAGCTGCTGTATAAAACAGGCAATTTCATGACTGCTGTCTTAAGTAAAAATGCCAGTCACCTGTACCTATTGTTAACTTGTAATGACTTACTATGTTCTGAATGGCCCACAGATGCATTAAGAATCTGTGTAGTGTCCTCCCCATAAAAAGGTTGTACACCACTGCCCTAGACTATATGAGGAGAGACATTATCAAGCTCTTGGATTATGTGTCACAGGCTGGTATGTGCCTAGCATTTTGCAGCATTCTACCTTCACCAAGGATGATACCACAATATGCACAGTAGACAGTTGACTTTAATAACTGGCTTGGTGTTTGGCATCAGTCTAAGATTACAATATTTGACAGTGTAGAAGGACATGGTTAACAATCCACATTATTTTGTCAAGGATTGTCTGCACCTGTGCCCTCTAGGCTTTCAAATATTGGCTAAAACATTGTCTTCCTCCATAGAGCTTTTTTAGGCAATGCCAAACTGAAAAAAAATGTCCATCATAGCAAAATCTACCCAAGGAAGTCTTAAGGTGTTACTGCTCAATGCAAATGCAGAATTGTTCACAAAAGCTCTGTATAACCATGTCTGTGATTACACATAGGATATTGTACCTACAAGAAGTAAGTCCCAAACTGACTCAAAAACAAACTACCCTGATGGAATCCAAAATTAAACAGGTTGTACAACAAAAGACAGCAAGTCATAGCTAAAAAAGAAATAAAAAAAACTCGCTCATCAAACTGGATAGACAACTAAGAGGATTAATTTAGTCGAACAAAGCACATTTTGAGGTAAAGACAGCATACCAGGCCAAGTAGAACCATAAGGCCTCCTTTTACTATATCTGAAACCTTAAAGGCGGCACTCAACAGTGTGATGAAATATTAGTAAACGGAGCCACATTCATGGAAGCAGGATTTATAGCAAATCTTCGAGCTGACAAATTCAGCCCCAACTTTATCCCCCTCTCACCCCAAGCTACCACCCAGGAAATACCACCTAAAATAATCCATGCAGCTATCAGTAGGCAGCATGTCTTAAATGTGATCTCTCTAAGGCCAAAATATGTCTTTGACGGGCCCTGATAATGTCCCACGATGCCTCCTAAGTAGCTTAAAATATGACCTATCAGGGCCACAGGATTCACTATTCAACCATAGCCTCCACATAGGCTTAATACTATGTGAATGGAAGGCTGCAATGGTCATCTCTCTGTATGAGGGCAGGTCATAAATGGATCCTGGAACTACAGACCCACTAGTCTGATTAGTCTAATATGCAAAGCGATAGAAAGAATTATCATGGAAATGATTAACAATCGCATAGGAAACCTTCAGGCACTGGACCTAACTTAGTTTGGTTTCCTCAAAAGCAGATCATACCTACTGAACCTGATGGACTACTTTGAGAAAGTCACTAAGGCAATGAATGAGGGCAAAATTGACTTAACTAACTCATTTGATACAATGCCTCACTTAGCATTGTAAAAAAATGCAAAGAATTTGGCATGAACCCCTGTGTAACTTGCTGTATAGCCAGCTGGTTCACAGATAGGATTCCTGAAATCAGGATTGGATACACCACCTCTGCAAGGAAGCCAGTCACCATTGGAGTTCCCTAGGGTGCTGTGCTGGGTCTGCTCCTCTTTGCCATCTATTTCTTGGAAGTCAAGGCCAAAGTCAAGGACCTCTGGCTTACCAGATTTGCAGATGATTGCAAGCTGGGAACAATCATAGCAACCCCCAAGACAATAACATCATACAGGAAGGTCTAACATAAATGACTGGTGCCAAAGCCATGGCTTAAACCTCAATGTCAAGAAATGTATAATAGTACCTTTTGGGAAATCAGTCACCCAGGAAAACTAGCTGAGTGATAAAACAGCCGTAAAAGTAGACAAGATAGACAGGCAGGCTTATAAAGAACCCAGTGTTCATAACCCTAGTATATACCTATGAACCTACACACACACACACACACACACACACACATATATATATATATATATAGATATATATATATATATATATATATATATATATATATATATATATATATACATATATGTATATATACACACACACACACACACACACACACACACACACACACACACACACACACACACACTCACACATTTATATAGAGACATACAGACTGACAAACATGCATACATCATTTTCTTTCACAGTAAGATAGGCAAACCATACACCTGCAAACTTCCAGATGTACCAACCATACACCTGCAAACTTCCAGTTGTCCCATCCATACACCTGCAGACTTCCATATGTACTGAGAAGTTTCTTTTTCTATAGTATAGTGAGGATGTTTCAGTGTCCATTATGGGATAAGTACCCACATACCTCCATGCATATTGATGTGGTTTCAACAGTATTGCACAGTGAGCCCTCTTTTATACCAAAGGACCCTAATTTATCTTGGTGATACCCACAGCTTACTAAACTGCATGGACATATTGCAAAGTATAGCTGATTATTAAGATACTATCTACCAAGTTTTACTTTTTCTTATAAACTGCATGTAGACACCAGTCAAACTTTTGGAAATGAGAGTAGGAGCCTTTGAATACTGCAAAGCCTTAAAGAGTTCTTCAATTAGTTATACAGAGTGTGAAACTGGCCCACCTTTCCATTTTCTCTTCTTGTACACTAAAGGCTAAATTGTCTTGGACTATAGTCTTGTGTTTCTTTTTGACAATTTTTTTCATACAAATCACAATTCTTGTTGTACCGTCCTCTTTTAATATAATTTTCAGAGTACACAGAAGGGATACCTTACAATAATGAATGCAGTTATTTAAGTGAAATACAATGCATAAAAGCAAAGCACTAGCCATTTTAGTGTACCTTTGAAACTTTTCAATTGCCGCCATACCTTCCTGCTTTTGAAATTAAAGTTATAGTTGTATTTAATTGGCCTGTCTGACAAAAGATATATACAAGAAAGCAGATTACAAACAATTTTCAAAATTCATTTTATGCATCCCAGTGCAATAATGTATATAATCTCAAAATATGTGGCTTCATTTAATTAAGCTACCTACTAACATTTTCAAATAAATCTGTTCATTTTTAGTAAATGAATCATCTGAGTCAACATAGTGTTCTCTGTTATTGTGTTTCAGACTTCTAGAAGATTGCTAATTATAATATGGTATTTAAATGTAAACATAACAAGGTAATTTCCAGTGATATACATTCTCTTGAATTAAGTTCTCTGTTGCATTTACCCTCAAAGGTATAGGTAAAAAAAATGTCTGATGCCAATCTGCTATATAACTTTACCACTCACTTTTTCATTAAAATCAGTGATGCCACCAGAGGGATGGATATAAGCCAGGCGTTATGAAATGTACACAGTCTGCTCCCACATGGCTGTGACTTTTAGTTTAAAAGTGTGGCACTGAATCCATACATTCATTTCTAGAGGAAGAAAAAGAAGCTGTCGTTTTCCTTCATCTGTTTCCTTCTCTGGTATGAGTAAGATTTTAAAATGTCTGAATACAGACTCTTAACGATAAATGCATATTAATCAGTGAGCTGTGATAGGGTAAGGTTTTCATGTTAGTAATAAAAGAAGTGAATTCTGCTTTATTTTCTCAATACAGAGCAAGTTACTCATACAGAACTATAGTATCTACTGGTAATGGGAGTCTAAGTGGGTATCCATGTGAGTGTTTGCCTGCCTGTGTCTCAGTAAATGTCAGTTAAATGACTTACATAGTTTGTGATATTAAAAATACTCTTAGCATCACTGTCACTACCAAAAAGAATTAAATTGTTTTAAAATTAATCACAGAAATTGAATTACTAATGTAACTTTCATGTGATATGTACAGCCTAAATGTGCTATGTCATATGGCTTTGTTAATTGTAAATGTATATATGTGAAAAATGAAGCTATGTTTATATCTTGATTTATTCTAAACAAATTCCTGCACACAGTGCTAAGACTGTGAAGTGAAAGGTATTTTCAGGATAACCAGAATGCACACCTGACACATACATTGCTTGGATTTAAAGCACTTATAATTATGAAACCTTAGGTGAATGGGGACACTTCAAGGTAGGCAATATGGTTTCTCATTCATGGTCAATAATTGAAGTGCTTTAATCACTCCTACTATGACTAAAAATATGTTTTATGAAAAAAATAGAAATATTTAATCTCTTTTTCAAAGATGAGGATTTTTCGCAAGTGACTAAAATGTGTTCAGACTTTAAGGCTTCTGAAGGCAGATGAGTGTGCAATTAATTTTGCTTGACTTGATTTTAAAAGTATAACATAAAGAAGTGGAAAAGAATGGGATATAATGGTAAAATTCTTAAACAGAAGTGATCTTATGCTGAATGCCATAATACTTGACATTTGATATATACTGCACTGTCTCTTTAATACGTCAGTGCAGTGCACAGTAATATATTCAAGAATTCCTTCTTTCTGTCTCTGAGCTGCCTAGTTCAGTCAGCGATGGTCATTCTGAATAACGTCATCATCAACTCCCTTTTTCCCATTTTCCACATGGGGTCGGGATGTTGTGTTAACTGTTGTCATCACTCTCTATTCAATGTTGCACTCCTGCCTTCTTCAACAATCATGCCTGACTGTCGGAGATCTTCTCTGACACAATCTATCCACATCTTTGCTGGACACCCTCGATTTCTCTCACCTTCCTCTTGTCTGTCCCATATCTTCTTTACCAGATTGTCTTCTGCTTTTCTGCACATGTTCCCAAACCACTGTAATCTGTTCTCTTTGATCTTTTCTGCAGTTTGAGCACCTTTGGCTACTGCTCTCATGTCCTCATTTCTTCATCTGTCCCACAGTGTGCATCCCACCACCCATGTCAGGCACTTCATTTCCATCACCTCTAGCTTCCTTATTTGCTCTGCCTTTACTGCCCAGGTTTCTGTACTATACAGTAGTAGTGGCTGCACTATGGTTTTGTACACCTTTCTTTTCAGTTTCTTTGGCATTCTTCTTTTATACACAATACCAGACACTCTATGCCAGTTGGCTGTCACCTCTCTGATTCTAGCTTTGATCTCTTCATTCAGACTTCCCTTCTCCTCAAACACCCCTCACAGATATTTGAAGCTATTAACATGTTCTACTGTCTTCCCATCTATCTCAGTTCTCATCTTCTTCTGATTTTCCTATTTGATTGTCATTGCCATTGTCTTATCTGTATATTCTTGCTCAGAGTCTGCCATTAATGCCACATTGTATGTATATACAAAACTTTGTTGATCTGTCCCCACTGACCTGCTTGCTAATGTAGTCCTTTACCAGTATGAACAGTAGTGAGCTCAGAGATGAATCCTGATGTACACCCACTCCCAGTGTGAGCCCCTCTGTGAGACCAAACACTGTTTGCACTTGAGTCACTGTGTCCTTGTACATAGCCTGCATTAATTCTACCACTGTTTCTGGGGGTTTGAACCACCACACTACTGCCTAAATCAGCTTTCTTGGGACCTTGTCATATGCTTTCTCCAACTCTAAGAATGCCCAGTTGGACTCTTTCCTCATTTCTAGTTTCTTATCAATTATCTATTTCACTGCAAACACCATGTCAGTTTAGCTGCTTCCTGATTGTTTAGTTTCCCAAGTTCAAAACAGTGAAACAGCACCTGCACATGTTCCACAGTGCTCATAACTTCTAAATGGAGATCAGAGTACAGTGTCATACGATCTCAGAGTTGGCATATATAATTTGCAGTGGATGTCGGGGGCACAGATAAGGTATATTTTTGTGCTTTTTATTTTTGGAACAGCTGCTATTTCACTGTTTTGAACTTTAGGAAACTAAATGTTCAGTCTTATGCCATTTTGGTGTTGTCATCTCACTCCTTTGATTATTGGTTATTTGAAATTTCGGTATAACATAGACCTATATGTATATATATATATATATATATATATATATATATATATATATATATATATAGTGAGAGGCTAAATGTGGTAGAAAAGCTCAGCATATAAACGGACAAAGAATAATATAGTAGAATAAAATCTTAAGGGAGAAAATAGTAGGATAGAAGGAAGGGGGGCTAGTTATACCTGGATGTGAGGTGAAAAAGAAAGGTTGGTGGAGCTAAGGTCAGTGAGTTAAGAAGGTTGATATACAAAGTACAAGAGAAAAGATTAGATGAGGATACTGAGTGTATAAAATTAAAGTGTAGAGGGATGTCTGAAGCATGTTCAGAACGTGGTCATCCTTTTCAAGTAAGTGATTTTTTTTTTTTTTTTTTGAGATCAGTGAAAGAATGAGGGAATCACTTTTTGCTTTACTGAGAATGATTGAACAAGTTGTCATGACAAGGGCAGCATGCCTGGGTAAATATTATTCTTTTAGCCTCTCCAGCATCATCTGTAAAATTATGGCATATATCTTGGTCATCCTCAAAAATTTATTTGAAAATATAAAGGATAGCATGAAGAAATGCTATTCTGCCCATGCTGTCTATTTGGCCCTTGTTAAAATCTTTAATGCAATTCCCAGTGTTGACATTATTAAACTTAACACAAACTCTGACATCACTTGTTAGGATGTAAATTTCTTCTCTGGTTCAAGTAGTCAGTAAGGATTGATGGCACCTTTGCATCTCAAAGGCATGTCATTGGTAATGTTTTACAGGGATCTCTCTTTGGTCTCACCTCTTCATCAAATACTTCTCGAATGTAAAAGCAAATGTTAGGGATACACGAATAACTAAGTTTGCTGATAACTGTAAACTGAGTGTTATAATCAGTTCCACTATGGACATTCATATGATCCAATAATGACATGACAAAACTAACACATGATACACGAACAATGATGTTAATCTTAATGACAAAACTATAGTCAGGTTGTCTTTGGTAAATGAATCTCTTCTACTGATTAAAAAATAAATGATACCCTGCTTAATATTAAGCCAGTTCTTAGAAATCTAGATACCGCTTTGATCATCATATATCAAATATAGTTAGGTAATCCTTTTATCTTGCCTTACCTTGCGGCATTCCAGGATGGCATAATCATACTCTAGTCTTCCTTCATAAGACCTGTCATGGAATATAGAGCTCCATTTGGACTGTATCTCTCTAAATAGTATGTCAATTTAATTAATAACAATAAATAAAAGAATTCCTTTAACTTCCCATTTACTTTCAAACTGTAAAAGATCCTGTCCTACTAAGCTACCTCACCTCAGAAATTCTGGTAATACTAAAAACATTCATCCCCCCACATGTACTTAACATTCAGCACATCATAATTAAGACAATTTAGAGAGATAGGTTGCTCAGGAACAAGTTTCCCTTATATGTAAAAAACCCATTTGCCTTCCTCAAATTCTGCTTCTTCTAGACTCTTTTGGTGTCCATAAATGTATGCATGGGGTAAGCAGTAGCCCTCATCAATCAGGTATGCAAATCCACCCACAAATTGACTTGGGGTGCATGACTAGCCTCTATCTACTCACACTGGCTACTTGCCTAATACAATCTTGTAATCCTATTAATACTAATCCAGACTTCATAAATAGTGATGGTATTTTCCTGCTAATATGCTAGATTTTTGATTTCTCAGATATAAAGTATTGTGTTCTTTTCAACCTGCAATATCGTTATATGTTAGTGAATGAAATAACTGATTCAGAAAGATATCAGATTACGAAGAAACAGCAGCTGCTTTCTTTATGAGAGAATGATTTGCAAAGCTGTCTTAATGTTAATCACAAGTAGTACAACATAATGCAGTGACAGAACAAACTGAAGTGAAACACAAATTAAGCACTTTATACATTTTATAAATGTACATTCTTCTCAGATATTGAAAGCTAATGGCGAGGCTAGCTCACATGATGAGAACAAAGGTATGAACAAAATAATTTCTGACACAATGCCTGAGTATTAAAATCAAGGATGATTGGTTAAGGCTTGAATAAAGCTCAGCAGTACATCTATGCACATATATATATATATATATATATATATATATATATATATATATGTGTGTGTGTGTGTGTGTGTGTGTGTGTGTGTGTGTGTGTGTGTGTGTGTGTGGATCTACTTCATATGGTCGACATTTCAGAATGTGGAAGACCATATGGCTGAGACCATATGATCGACATTCGAAATGTCGACCATGGATTAAAAAAAAAAAGCACAACAAAAACTTACCTTCACGCTGCTAGTAAGGAGGCTATGCTGCCCTGCACCCCCCCAGAAACTTAAATATATCAACTCTGAGATCACACTACAGTGCGGAAGATGGAAATCTTTCCATTCCGCACTGTAGGGAGATGCCGGTTCTGCATGGTCGACATTTCGAATGTCGATCATATAGTCTTGGCCATATGTCGACATTCTGAAATGTTGACCATGTGAAGGGGACCCATATGTATGTATATATATATATATATATATATATATATATATATATATATATGGATCCCCTTCTGAAGCTTGAAGTTTCAAAAATTTGAACTTCAAAAGGTTGTGACCATAAAATCAAAGTTTTGAACATTTGAATCTTTTGAATGGAGATCACCATACAGCTTGGCACAGGATGTCTACCGTTTACCTCACTGTAGTACGATCTCACAGTTGGTATATTTAATTAGCAGGGGGTGCAGGGGAGCTTGCCCCCCTGCAATAATATAAAAAGAAATTGTTTTCATTTTTTTATTAGGTTTTTGAAGTTTCAAAACTTCCATCTAATGGTCTCAGTCACTTGTAGTTCGAAGTTTTGAAACTTTGAGTTTCTAAGTATACACATATATATATATATATATATATATATATATATATATATATATATATATATACTATGTTTCATAATTATTTACAGACAATACTAGTAAAACTAAAACTGATCTCTGCCAGTCAGCAATGGGGCCATTATTTAAAAATATGTTGCCTATTCTGACTTACTGGAAATCTACTAAAAACACTATTGTGTGTTACATGATTTCAGGAATGATCCATTAGTGGTCATTAAAACAAGACTCAAAGTATGATAATTTATTTCCTGGATGGCTTACTGTGTATCTATATGTACCTTACAGGTCTAGCACATCCTGAGTTGTACTCCAAAAGGAATATATGAGGTTGCACTTATAACAGTGATATAAAACTAAGACCTTAAAGAAAATTATGCATGGATCCTTACTTTATTGTGACCTTCCAAAAATGAATAAAGCATATCTGCCCATTGTCATTTACAAATGACAGTGTGTATAACGCAAAATCTATAGTGTTAAAGTTTATTGACCAGATGGATTGGATTTTACCAATCCCATCTGTCAAACTTGTCCTGTCTATTGACAAAGGTAAATTTAAACAAGATGCCAAGAAAACTGCATAGCTGTTCAATTTTGATCAGATATGAAATGTTAAAAACACTATGAAAGACATTCTCACATTTCAGATATTAGCTCATTCTGATGAGTATTGTATAGGAGACCTCTATTTTGCAGTACTTTTGCAACACTGAGATCTTTGAAAAAGGGAAAGGCAGTGTTACTTTATTGTCCTCTGGCACAAAACTATTTGAATGAACAGGTATTCTGTGATTTTTAGAGTGTGACATTCACAGTATTACAATAAGATACATGACACAGTATGTAGAGACAGAAATAAATGCATGTTAGGGCTGCAGAAGTGTTATAGTGCAACAATCAGTGAGTTGACAGATGGACAGTGTATTCAGAAATGAACTACAGAACATGAGTAGAAGTAGTTATGATGCATTTCAGATGCAGTTATACTATATAATAAACCTACCTTCAGAAGTAATCTAACATTGAATCTACACATGCCCACAAGCAGAGATGAGATCACTCTCATGCTATGGATTAGATGCACAGCTGGTAATCTCATTGTCACCTGTCATAACACACCACATGTGCACAGAAACACACACACACACACACACACACACACACACACACACACACACACACACACACACACACACACACACACACACACACACACATACACACACACACACACACACACACACACACACACACACACACACACACAATTTAGCCTCAAAATTGAATATTGTGATAGGACAGTTTCTCAGACAACAGATTATAAAAAAAATGCATTTTGTGGTGGCATGGAGACAAATATATTTCCATTGGTAGATTTTATTTTATTATTTATGCCACTAGCATTTTTCTTTGTAACAACGTAATGCATGTTTAAAAGCAAAGAGTGCAAACTCTGGGAATGTGGTTTTATATCTTTTTCCATATTTTGCCCAGTGTTCAAAAAAATATAGGGTATACGTTTAAAAATGAGCACTCGTTTAGTTAACCGATATGTGGAAAGCAAATTTTGCAATCCGAGTATCCAACTGTTGTGTTTTTAAAGTTGTTCACATTAGTTTAGATAATAAATGTGGAATAATTACTGTTGTTTGCCTTTTTGTGAATTAGAAGAAAAAATTATATTTATTCACATTAGACAATAACTTACAGTAATTTTCAAGCTTAACAACTTTTTCACCAACAGCACCCTATTATCTTTTTTTTCTTTTGAATAATGGGTAGCTTCTTTTGTTAACAGCTTATGTTACCATGAGGATAGTTATCCATTATTACAACAAGCAAATTTTCCTTCAGGATTCGCTCTGTGACTTTACTTTCCTCTACTGTTAGGCTATCAATCCTGTAGTTGTCAAGATTGTTCCTGTTCTCCCTTGTAGGATGGTACCACACTGGCTGCCATCTTGTCCTGAGGCAAATGGAAGCAGTTACATCAATTATAGAAACAGGACTTCCAAAAGAAATGACCTAGTCATATGGCAACATCACCATGGCAAATTGTATGGTAATGGTGATTGAAGGGAGCTACTGTTTACACATTCTGTACAATTTTACTTCCCTAGCAACATTTTGTCTGGGTGTTTGTATGCCATAATACTGTCAAACCATTACCCATAAATGTGTTAGTGGACTTTCTCCCTATTGTTCTCATGAATAAATCATGTAATGTAACATATTCGTCACTTTGGATTTAAATTACTTCTCTACAGTTCTATAACAGAGTATTTTGACGACCAATATTTATTATTTCATACCAGCAGGAATTTGATAATCGAAAAACCTATCAAATCTAGGCTACATAAATCACACAATTGTGGCAGTGCTAGATTTTTTCTGTTTCTTTATGTATAGCATAATTTATTGTAGGTAACAGACTTACAGCTTTCATAGTAGTATTCACTGCTGGGTCCATATTTTTTACTTCATTGACTTTTCCATAAAGCAGTCAAAAACAACTATTATTATTATCATATTGCTTTAATCATTTATATTCAGTGCCATCAATTTTATCAGGGAAGAACAAAAGCAGACAGTGTATTTTGTCGCTCAGCATACACATGTAGAAAAAAGAATGATATATATTATTAACCAGGACTGGAAATTACAATCGGATACGTCATTATATATAGTCTCACCTACTGTTTAATTTTTTTACAGGTATAACTTTAAGGGATCATATGGTTTCTAATTATTTTCAACAAATCATTCCAGTGAAAGAAACAATTACTCATGGGGCATTTCTTTGTGATCACCACAGAGCATAACATTATATTTCATACATTGAATACTGGCTAATAATCAATATCCAGTTTGAGGTGGAATTTTTTTAATTGTAGTTCTGTATTTGCAATGTATGCAACAACTTGCTGTTGTAAATTATATTGTATAGGTAAAACAGTAAGACCCGCTGAAGGGAAGATTTTAGAAAACTTAAACATTGTAGGAATATTTCAAGTGGTAGTCCTTTTGTGCACAATTTTCTTAAGGAATATTTGGGAGATCTGTCTCATATTTGGGAGATCTGTCTCTATCTTTTATAAAGAAAAGTGGAATATTTATTGTAAATATTTAATTATAGTCATTTTGTCTTGAAACATTAGACACAACTTAAACATTACAGACTGACTCTTGCTGGGAAGATGGCATAATGGTTAAGATGCTTGCCTTATAGACTCAAGGTGCAGGGTTTGATTCTCACATGTGATAACTAACAATGCTTAAAATGCTCTACAAGGGCAGTTCGCATAATACGAACTGATGACCCAGTGGTTTACTATGTTGACATTCCTAGCAGACTTTCATTTAACAAACTGTACCCTAACTCATGGATTCTTCTGACGTCATTTATAATTTAATCAGTGTCTGTTTTGTCTTGTGCTCGGTATTTCTTAAAAAAAGTAATTTTCCAGGTGTGGATCTTGGGGTATGTTTTAGAATCTTATAAGTGTCCCTGAGGAAGAGACAACAATATTGCATCCTGCTGAAGTCACCTTCAGCATCCTTCTTTTGCAGACAGCATGACAGATGATTTGTGGGCATTATAATTATAATCCTTGTTCAGTATCATTATTCAGAATGAGTTAAATTCTTTAGCTCCTTAGACCAAGTTACGGGTTTCAAAGTTATATTTATGTTCAGCTTTCCTCATTGATATTGAAAAAAATGTGATGGTTATAATTGTATCTTGCAGACATTTATGTGACACAACAATGCTGACTCCTTAAGATAAACCATTACATGACAACCAAAAAGACACAGATGTATCAAATAGCTTAAGAGTTTCATCTAACATGATGATTTTCTTCACCTCCCTAAAGGTATATCTGCAGTATTTTATCTATTTTCACTAAAACACATTTTGCAAAAATGTATTTGAGTACAATTGTGAGAATCTTTAGAATTCTGTGTTAGTAGATTGTTCAGCAGAAGTATGACCTTATGAATACATACTATTATCATAGATGTTTTCATCTCAAGTGATATGCATAGCCCATACTTGGTCAATGGATTGCTCACAATGCAAAGATTCATCTTTGAAAAATGCACATTTGTATGCATTTACTAAAAGTGTTGTTTAGCCTGACTGGGACTCATCATAAGTTGTCCAGGCACTCCTTTCTATTCTTTGCTGTTAACAGATATTCACATAGGTTGCAAAACACATCATAAATGCTGTGAAGTATATAGTCCATTACGTGTTACAGAATAGTGCCATACAATGCTACCCAAAATAAGTTAGATATACTGAATTGATCCTTTATGCATATTAAGCAGACTGTTGTCCCTTAAAGTGTCTTCCAGTTCTTTTTGAGGTATAAGCCTCTTCTAGTCTGTTTTCTTGAAATACTCCACCCATCAAGAACATGGACATCTTTTCAGTTCCTGGCAAAGAATACTGCACATTCTTACTACACGGTAAAAAGTGTTTATGAAATCTCTGCAAATAAGAACACTTTCATCGCTTCCTTTTATGTACTGGCTCTTCAAAGGTAAGATATGCAATGTATATTGAATGAATGTATATATGTATATAAGTACATATATATATATATATATATATATATATATATATATATATATATATATATATATATCTGTATCTCTTGCCTCTACTGTTATATTTCTACAGGAGGAACAAATATACTTGTAAATACTTGTAAATATTTACTAATTTTTTTATAATTTTTAAAATTTTCATAATTCTTATAATTTTTACAGTTTTATCATTTCTCTTTTGCATTTTACTAAATTGTACATTTATATACCATGTTTTATCTGTACCTCTGTATTATTATATATCACTAACAATTTGTGTAATATTATACATTGCCTCTATGGAGCTTTTCTCCCCAGGACTCCATTGAAAACGGGCTCTTCTCGGCCCAATGAACCATTCTGGCAAACAAACTGCAAATAAAATAAAAAATATTCAGTGTTCCTCACTTTGAATAGTGCCACATCACTTTTCAGCACGTATTGCCCCATTTTTACCTTAGGACGAGTACCATAAATTACTTTCTCTTTGTGGAATTCTGATCATCAGTTAGTTCTTTTTCCATATTTGCTTTATGTCTTTTAAAAGTGCTCAGCTTTTTTTTTTTCTCCAAAATCTCTTTATTCAGTTTTTCAATAATAACAGTAATACAACATATGAAAAACATAAGTCGACAATACATATAAAAGAAAAACAACCATAAAAGCTAAATACTAAATATATACACTATGTACACTAGATGTCACTACATCAACAAACAGAGGAGAGAAATGCTTCTTAACATCATTTGAAAGATGAGAGCTAGAATAAGGGGCATAGTTTATAAAGAGATAGAGGTAGAAATTCTATCACTTTCTATAGATAGGTATACTAGGGAAAGTATTTGGGTGTATAGACAGGAAAGGAGATAAGCTGTTTATAATGCAGGCTTTGCTTAATATGTTTGTCTTAGCAGGTCATTGTGAGGCCTATCTTTAATTCTTGAGAATTACATCTAGTAAATAACCCCAATATTTCTGTTAGTAATGTTTTTGTTTTATTGTTGTATAAACTAATTTGTGAGATGAGACATATTTAATAGATAGTTTGCTAAAGTCTTCCCATGTGATTGGAGATGCGACAGTCCAATTTTTTTGTGATGTAAAATTTAATAAGGGCACACATTCTGATAAGGATATGTTTTAACATTTTTGGAAGTTCATTTGTGTTGGCATGCAATATAGCCATCTCCCATAACAGGGTTGATTTTCGTATCCCATCATCTCTAATCTAGCTCTTAAAGAGCACCATAGGTTGTGTACCTTACTACAGTTCCACATAACATGGATAATTTCAGCTGTTTGATTTGGGCATATGGGCGAAAATTTGGGATTGAATTTATTTAGCTTTGATGGGGTATAATATACATTATCATTTATCATAATTTGTGTGTATAGCAGCCTCTTTAAGGGAATATAATTGACCATATTTTCAATGGCCAGTCTTTTGCTTTCTTCAGTAAGTAATTGTTTTTTCCTTTGCCAATAAGTTGAGAATAATAGAGAATTCTGGTATGTTATGCTACAAGTTTATATGTCCTAGAGATTGTTTTTCCTTTAGTCGCAAGATTTTTTTAGTATTAGTTTTACTAAGTTAATGTCTTGCAGGTCAACATTAGTTTGTGAAAATGTAGCATCTATAAGATGATGGATTTGGTTAAGAATGATAGTATATTTCGTAGGAAGGTTGAGTTTCGATCTTAGTTGTAGTATATTGGATTCTTTCCATTTGTAAATTTCCCATATTGTAACATCTTTTATCAGGGAGTAATTTGTTAGATTTAGGGGTTTATTATTTATTAGTAGGTTAGGAGTTAGGTGGAGCTGTTGTATAAAGGCAAGAGCATTGAATAGTTGTATTGATATGAATAACTTTTGAGTAGTTAGGATCATATGCTTAATTAGTGGGTGTAAGTTCTTTGGGAATAAAGCTTTTTGATTTAGGTTTAAGAAGGGAAGAGATTTGATGTCATATCCAAGGGATTTATATTGTTCAAACCAGATTTTGGTCCACTGAGGTGTCCAGGTATTAACGTATGGGTCACGGTTTATTATCTGTATTAGTCTGTAAGCAATAATTTTACTATAATAAAGTCTGAAGTCTGGCAAACCCAATCCCCCTTATCCTTGGTAAGTACAAGTTTGTCATATTTAATTCTAGTATATTTGGGATACCATAAGAATCATGATATAGCTTTTTCTATATCAAGAAATAATATTTTGGGAATATTTGAGAAGAGTGCTCAGCTTTTGAACAAAGGATTGTTTTACATCTGATTGTGAAAACTCACGAGAATTTTCTGTTGCCCTTGGTTGCCTCCTGTAGCATTTTAACAGATAATCAGATCACATAGTTTTATTTTGTGTCATCTCATAGCCAGAAACAT
>NC_056731.1:1251285056-1251337556 GCF_019279795.1 Protopterus annectens
ACAGCCCTGTGTTTCTAATGCGTAGTCTAACACTCTGCTTGTGCTGTGCTGATGAGGTTATAACAAGGCCAAAATATGCATATTCGCAGCTAGTGGGGTTTGGCTTTATTGGTCTAAAATTTTCCATTAAAATGACTCAACAAGTCATGAGCATTCAGAATTGCTAATTAGCTGAAACACCTGATGTGCATAAGGCTCATTTGTATATATCCCATGTGCCTCTGACATGAGAGGTTTGGGAGGTTACTCATTGGAAGTTCTAGCTTTGCTGGAGTTTTCATTTTGTTTTTACTGATATATCCTTGCTTATGAGATCCATAATAATATGCTCCATGTCTTTACAGATCAGACTTGTCAAGCTAATGGGGCGATAGTTTCCCAGGTCAGTAGTGGTGCCACCTTTGTGCAAGGGGATGACAACGGGAGTTCTACACTCTACTGGAATGAAGCTTGCAATTAGACTGTTGTTGAATAGGGTGCTCAATGGCAAAGCTAGTTCTTCCTGGAGATGGTGCAAAATACTGCCTGGGATATTATCAGTTCCCATGGAAGCTGTGTTTTTTGCCTTGGATAGGGCCCTTAACACTTCATCTACGGTGATGTGAGGTGTGAAAAAAGTATCAGGGATGTCGACTGGGCCTTTACAGCGGAAAAGGGGGTGAAGTTTGCACTGAACTATCAGTAAGCAGGTTGGCTAGGTCAGCAGAATCAGTGTAAGTGGAATCATTAAGTACTAATTTGGAACAAACTTGGGCTTTGCCAGGGAGTTTCCTAATACAACTGAAGAAGGACTTGTGGTTTCCCTCTGATTCAGAGGCTAATTTCAACTCATACTTGACTTTGGAGTTTCTCCCTGTTGAGGCAGAGTATGAATATGTTCTGATTTGGTATTTGTTCCTTTTTACCCTTGGAGAACCGTTTCTTCATTTTGTTGTAAAGACTGTTAATAGAGGATGTCCACCAGATAGGTTTGTGTTTCCTTGAGGAGCAGGTTTTAGTTCTCTTGGGTATGGCTGGGTCCATGCAGTTGTATAGGTGCTTTCATACTGCACTGGCATACTGTTCAGCATAGTTGTCTGCATCCTCTGTGGGGAGGGCAGTGGTGTGAAGCTGCTGACACCCTCCCTTAGGAGGAAATTGCTGCTTTTGAAGATTCTGTAACAGATATAGACTACAGGTTAGCAGAAAGAGAGAAAAACATAGACTTTCTTCTTCAAGAAAGACTGATGATCTGATCTCTCCAGGGAAGAACATACTATGGGAGTGGTGCAGCGGTCACCCATGTTAGTGAAGACCAAGTCCAGTATGCTATCTCCCCTTGTGGGGGATGAGACCAGCTGGTCTAGTGCATTAGAGTTGATGAAGTCAAGGAATAATTGGGTTAGTGCATTAATACAGGAATAGTTCACCCAGTCTATGGTGGGGTAGTTGACGTCACCAAGGATCAGGATGTTAGGAGGTACCTTGATGGAGTCAAGTAGGTCTAGGTAGGAGTCATACGCTACAAGTTGGTATAATTTTTAAGCTAAAATTTTCATATTTTCCTGTCAAACATTTGAATAGAAGGGACATTGAAACCACATTCGCAAAGGAAGATGAGCAGTTTCAAATTTTCTCAGCAAGAATCATCAGTGAAGAAAGGAATACAGGCAATCCTTACTACGGTTCAAGACTTGGTGTGTAAAATAGACAAATTAAACTTAAAACTGGACAATATAAAATAAGATTCCATCAAACAAATAACCTTATTAAATGAAGTCATTAAACAGCAAACTACCCAGATTGCTGCTTTTGAAGATTCTGTAACAGATATAGACTACAGGTTAGCAGAAAGAGAGAAAAACATAGCCTTTCTTCTTCAAGAAAACACCAGACTCATTGAAAAGATAGACAACGTCAAGAATAGAACCAAGAGAAACAACATAGGAATCTATGGCATTCCGGAGCAGATAGAGGGGGACAATATGGTTAATATCCTCACTTCTTGGATTCCTAAAATCCTAAACTTACCTGAAGCACTATCCTTTGGGATAGAAAGGGCACACAGGTCTTTAACTACAACTTCTGTATCCAGTAAAAACAGCTGTCTAAGATGTATTATTGTAAGATTTATCTCCACTCAGGACAAAAACCTTGTTTTAAGACCTGCCTGGTCCCTCCCTCCATTAAAAATCGGTGACTAAACTATCAGGTTTGACAATGACTTTTCACCCCTTGTAATGTCCAAAAGAAGATCATGTGTCCCTCTAATGAAATCATTAACAAAGGAAAGAATCAAAGCACAGCTCATATTCCCAGCAAGACTACAACTATCCCTGCCAGAAGGAAAGAAAACTTTTGACTGTCTCAAAGAAGCATCCACATTTTTCCAAAAAAAGGAACCTTTTAAGTTAATCTGAACACGTGGATTCTTCAATGACCTTAAAAAGACAAGCTTCAAAAACTGAGTTGACTATTATTAAAGAAAAAAGAAATCTAGAAACAATTGATTATACATAACTTCACATTTCATGCAAGTTTTTGTTTTCTCCCTTCTAAATAATGCAGAATCATACACAGAAGTTAATGTAACTTTTCCTTTCTCTCCTATTATCTTTCCCACAATAATACTAACTTTATAGATAATACATATTACTCAAAATTCAATTAAATCAAAATATTATCCAATTGTAAACTACTATTTTATACTTTAATCTCGTTATATACATGGCACAGGACTAGTCAAACGGTGTAAAATCACTTGCTCATTTCATATATTTATATATATTTCATTTATACCCTATACTTATTTCTTCATGTATTTGCCTTCACTTTCTGTTTTAGTCTGTGTGATGCTGTTTAATCACGGCAGGAGATAGGAATGCTTACTGTGTTACTGTTAAGCAATTAAAAAGAAAGTGGTGACATTTTGTTATTAGATATATACATTTACTACGTAACTGCACTTCTGCAATGTGCTCCTTTTAGCTAATATATCTTATAGCTGTGTATGCTTGGTAATTTGGAGCCTTTATTTTAAATATTCATCACTTCACAAGTTATGCTTAAAAGCTTCAATTTACTAGAAAATTCCCGCCTAATTACTTTTTTGATGGAATTTTGACAACTTGTGTCACAAGCTGAAGCTTCTAAGTTAGCTCACAGACTCATTAGAAACAATCTGTGCTGTCTTCCAAGAAGTAGGCGTGACCTCTGAACCTGTTTCTCTTCACTGAACTCTAACAGCAAGTCAGATGCAAGATGATTGTTTGAACTGTATTTTCATTCATTTAGCAATTTTTTTATCTAAAAAGTCTTATAAGTGTATGCTTTACTGTAAATAGTGATTTATTTAATCTGAATGACATTTATATTTAAATAAGAATTACAAACATGTTTCTGACCATGACAGTTTTAACTGCATCCTTTTTCTAGTCTGATTTAGTGACATTAAAGTTCTGTATTCACTCATAGCAACAAACAATTATTAGGATTAATCAATTTATTTTAGTTAGTCTGTTTAGATAAAAAGAATTTTAAGAAACTACATACAGCTTCATGTTCTTAGTTCATGCATACATAGTACATTAGATTAAAATTTTCCTTTTGTATGCTTTTGATGTATATGCAGTTTCCCTTCTGCTTGCTATTAACCTGCAGCAGCTGGAATTCCCACTAAATGTCATGAGAGAGTTAGTTTGTAGCTTCTATGAGAGCTGTAGTAAACCTGGATGGATATAGTATATCCGGGTCCCCTTCACATTGTCAGTACTGCAAAATGCAGACATTCATATGGCCGAGACCATATGATCGACATTTGCAATGCCGACAATGCGGAACCGGCATCTCAGTACAGTGTGGAATGGAAAGATTGGTATATTTAAGTTACGTGAGGTATGGGGGGGGGCAGAGCTCCTCATGGGGGGTGCAGGGGGACTTGCCCCCTGCTAGCAATGTGTTCAAAATTTGTAGTGTTTTTATTTTTTGTTTTTTGGATGTTCATAATTCTGAAAGTCGATAATATGGTCTTAGCCATATGAATGTTGACATTTTGGCATTTCGACTATCCAATGGTAACCCAGTATATTCATGCAGAAGGTTATTAAAACATATAGTTATATTTTCAAATTTAGAGTTTTTATGTTGCCCATAAAAGTTTTAAAAATGTATTTTTCACAATGAATCAAGGAAAAGATTTTCAGTTTTACTTATAATAGCAGTCTCCATCAACTGATAATATATAACATTATATCTATTAATTTCAATGAGTTGAACAACCCCATGAAAAGGAGTAGTGTCAACAAATATTTAATGCTACATAAAGCAAATTTTGCATTCATTCAGGGATCCCACTTAATAACAGAAGATGTAAACAAATTAACCTTCAAGGATTATACGATTTTGGTAAGTTCAAACTACAACCACAAAGGAAGAGATGTCCTAATTTTACACAGCAAATCAATGAAAATTCCAGAAATAGTTGACTCATGCTCAAGCAATGATGGTATACTTGCTTTAGTCATACTAAAACTAGATAAAAAGATGTACACTTTTGCAAACACCTACTGGATACAGGTATTGAGACTAAAACTGTGAAAAAATGTTTAGACACCATAACATTAAAGTCTAAAGGTGACTTACTATAAACAGGTGATTTTAATTGTATCTTGCCTTCTACTGATACCACAAGCTCTAAGCCCTTCAAGATGTCCCCTGCTGTCAAGTACTTGAACAACTACATAAAAGACAGAAACCTAATTGACATTGACTGTATAAAATATTATATTCCCTGAAATATTCTCACTATCCTTACAGATTTGGCACACAGACCAACATAGACAAAATCTTTGTAACCAGTTCATTAATGGCTAAAACTGATAAAGTAATGCTGACACCATGCCCTATGTCTGACTACAATGCTATCACCTTCAATGTAACAATACTGACTCCTTAAACATCTGCCAAAGACTACCTGCTTATCTAATAACAGTACAAGGATTTAAAGAATGGTTTCTAGATGAAATAAAGCTTTACCTAGACACCAATAATAATGGAGAAATGTCAGATATTATTCAATGGGACACTTTAAAGGTAGTCTTACATGGTAAAGTTAAAAGTTGGCATATAAATAAAAGGAAGAATAGGATAAAAAACTGATAGACATACAAAAAGAAATTGATGAACTAAAATTAAAACATACAAAAAATGTCAAATCTGCATTAGCTGACATATGTAAACTGAACAAGGAATATCAGGATATCATGCAGCATAAAATATCAATAAATCTGGAAAAAATCAGATTATAATCTTAATTAATCACAAGAGTATGCACAGGGTTGTGATTAGATCTAAATATTTAAATGAGATAAATCATATAAAAAATAATATACACTAGAAATAATCAGACTATCAAAATTACAGATCTAAAAAATATCTTATTATGTTTTAAAAAACATTACAAGAATATTAATAATAATAACTTATCTGCAAGTGATAACAAAAGTATAGACAGCTTTCTTGCTAATAATATTCAAAAGAAACTATCCAAACACCATATTAATAATGGTTTATTATCATATTGTCGCACCGACATTGTGTGAGTGTTCAGATTTCCTAATCAAACTATCAGAAATCACACGAACGAACAAACTAAATGTAGAATGCAGCATTTCAGTAAAGTTGAAATCTCAGAAATGTCAACTTTACCGAAAATACTACACTTCTGGTCAACAATAACAAAATGCCCCTCTGTACCCCCCATGTGGGGGGATGTGCCCCCACACCCCCTGCTACTTATATGTGCAAACTCTGAGATTGCACTACATTGAGGGAAAGGGTAAATTTCTGATTCCAACTATAGTGCGATCTACATTCAAAATGTTGAAATGCACAACAGCAAATGCACACCAGCATTTGCTATTGTGCATTTCACCATTTTTTTGTTATTTCAAATTGTCGAATTGTGCGATCAGACATACGGAATTTGAATGAAGTCCGATCACCCTTTAGATATTAAACCATTAATATTAAACCATTAATAACATAGATAAACCCTTTTTCTTTAAAGAATTAAAGAACAAATAAAAAATCTTAAGACAAAAAAGGCACCAGGGCTGGATGGTCCAATTCTGGAATTTTACAATCTCTTACATGATAACATCTTAAAAATCTTAATGCATTCCAAGAAGTTAAAAATACAGTAAACATCCCTCCCTCATGGAAATATTATTTAATCTCACCCACTTTTAAAACCAAACAAAGAGCCCAACCTTTGCACATCATACATAACCATGGTATTCACTACCCAAATGGTCAAACAGACACTGATGACTTCACACATAACACCAAACACTTTACCTTCTCCTGCACACCGAATATACCACCCTCTATAAAATACCACCCCTGTACAGCCACAAAATATAATACTAAAGACAAAGACTATATAAAGCTTATAAACAAACTCCTAAACTCAGAATATCCTGTAACTATAACCTTATAACACATAGAGATATTCATCCCAACCCTGGCCCACCCACACCCAATAACCTCCACTCCCCTACCACAACCCCCACAGTCAAGCTACCCATGAATACTACCATTAGTTTCCTTCTAGCATTTCACCTAAATATTAGAAGTATTAACAATAAGATTCCAAACCTACACGGCCTCCTAGTAACTCACTCCCGAGACATTATGTATCTTACGGAAACCTGGCTAAAACCCAGTACTAGTGACAATGAGATACTATCTCCAGGATACAATATTCACCAGTTAGACCATGCTACAAGGAAAGGAGGTGAGATAGCAGTCCTTTACAAAAATAATCTAACCATTAATAGAGACACCATTAAACCTCCCCAATTCAATAATGAGGAACTCCTCATAACCAAGCTACAGATTAACCAAAACAAACACTTGAACATTGTCTGTGCATACATTCCACCAGGCAACAACCTAAATACCCTAGAAGATCTCCTTTACTGGTTATCCACTACCTATCCACAAGAAACCATAGTTCTTGGTGATTTTAACACCGACTGGCACCCCTGCTCCTCCGAACCCCCCTCCCCCACTCATATAAACTTATCTGGGTTTAAACAGACCATAACCTCTCCCACTAGGATAAACAAACCAACCAACAAGGAAAGTATTCTAGACTGGATCCTAGTTAATAACCAACCCCAACTGTACACAGCTGGTACTCTCCCTGATGACCTCAGCAACCATTGTCTAACCTATATCATAAAACATAAGGCAGGAAACCCTTACCAGCCCAACTATAAAACATTTAGAAACATAATAAACTTTGATGCTGCTATATTCCAAAATGAATTAAAAGCAGTTGACTGGTCAAAACTAAAAAAATCTAACATTAGAGGAGGCCATAGATGACTTTAACACTAAATTCCTAAGTAACCTTGATTCCCATGCTCCAGCACGTACAATAAAAACTAGATCAAATACAGCACCATGGCTCACAAAAGATACCAAAGCAAAAATCAAAACTAGAAACAGAGCCTGGGCCAGCTGGAGAACAACCAAAGCCCCACTTGATCATCTAAAATATCGTCAACTCAGGAATGATACAAAAAAATCTATTTTACTGGATAAAAAAAACTTCTACCAAAATCTCCTACAAAAACACCACAACAACCCTCAAAAGTTCTGGGCAGGCTTAAATCAACTACTTTGCCCAGGTCACTCCACCATCCAACCCCGGCTAACTACACCCATAGTACCCCACAGATCATAGCTAGTGCCTTTAATAACTTTTTCACTGAAACAATCCAATCCCTAGCAAATCAACTAACCCCCTCTAACATAAACCACATGCCTAATCTAGCTAATAATCACCCGGAATTTGGCTTCTAACCAATATCCACTAGTTTTATCAAAACACTTCAAAAAAATCTAAAACCTACCACCCTCGCTGCTAACCTCCTCCCTACAGAGTACCTGCAAATAGCTGCATAGGTTCATAGGTTCATAGGTTCATACTAGGCTATCTGCCCGAGGGCATTTACAAGCCTAGCCCATAGTTTTGTGGCTTACGCCACCCCTTTAGTATGGGGAACTATACCCATTATTTTGCTGTGCCTCTGTCGAGCAGTGACACTGAGGTAATCCCTGGGGTATAACTGCAATCTCCCATCCATTGGTCAAGATTTCTCTTGAACAAGGCCAGCGAGGTGCTCTGCCTCACATATACCGGGATTTTATTCCACAGCATAGGGAGTCTTTGGGTGATGAATCTATCCCTCCAGCACGTCCTATTAATAGCCGTGTCAAGGTTTAAGTCTCCCGCCCTTGTGGCTCTGACGGATCTAGATTTTTTGAGGTGAAGCATATTCATCAAATCTGGGTTTGACATGGCCTTGTATGTTAGGCAAAGGTCACCTCTGAGCAAGCGGTGGCGACTGAATAGAGCTGGAGTTCTTTCAGTCGGGCAGCATAGGACAGATGTTTGAGACCCTTTATCCTTTTGGTGAGGAACTTTTGTGGCCTCTCCAGCTGCTGCAAGTGTCGGGTCAGATACATTCCGAATGGGGCATTGTACTCAATCATTGGTCTGATGAGTGATGAGTATAGGGAGACTATGACCTCCCTTGATCTAGATGAGAATCCCTTCATGATAAGGTGGGCAATGTAGAAGGTCTTCCTAACTACTTTAGCTACATGGGTGTCGAATGACAGACTACTATCAACCTGGGTCCCCAGGTCCCTGATAACTTCTTCTGTGCTCAGTGGATTGCCACCTATTTGGTAGCTAGGGTAACCTTGTTTTTCCCGAAGGGTATGACTATGCATTTTTGGCATTTAACTTTAGGCCATGGCTCTGGCACCAGTTATCCGTTTCTGTGAGACCCTTCTGAAGGATATCTGTGTCAGATGTGTTTTCTACTATGGCGCCCAGTTTGCAGTCATCTGCAAACTTTGTCAGCCATAACCCTCCTGTGTTTGCTTGTACTTCGGAAAAGTAGATGCCAAACAAGAGTGGGCCCAGGACTGAGACCTGTGGTACACCACTTGTGACAGGCTTTGAGTCTGACATGGCGCCAGCAACTCTGACCCTGTGGGTTCTGTCACTCAGCCAGTTTGCAACCCATCTTGTGATGTATGGGTTAACATTTAAGCTGATGAGTTTTTCAATGATACCCGAGTGGGGTATTGTATCGAAGGCCTTCGCCAGATCGAGATAGGCTGTATGGACTGCCTTTCCCTCATCAATGGCTTTGGTGACTGTTTCAAAAAGTCAACCAAGTTTAGAAGGCATGATCTGCCTTTGACAAAGCCAAACTGGGATGGATCCAAAGTCTGCAAATTCCCTATGTCTTTATTTATGAGGTCCATTATGATCCTCTCCATGGCTTTGCAGATAAGGCTTGTCAAGCTAATGGGCCGGTAATTTCCAGGGTCGGTGGAGGCACCGCCTTTGTGAAGTGGGACCACAGTTGCAGTGCGCCACTCCCTGGGTACGTATCCAGAGGTAAGACTATGATTAAACAGCTGTCCTAGCTGTGGGTTTAATTCCTCATTGAGTTCGTGGAGCACACAGCTGGGGACACCATCAGGTCCCATGGATGCTGTGTTTTTGCTTTGGAGAGCAGTTCTCACTTGGGCGTTGGAGATGTTTGGGGGCTGCAATCGCTTGGTATAGATATCTCTCCTTTTGGGGAAGGGGAGAAGTTTGCACTGAACCTGTCAGCCAGTATGTTGGCAATGTCTGTAGGATCAGTAATCTTCACATCATTTTGAACTAGTTCTGAGCATATCTGGGAGTTTCCTCCCAGGTTTCTAACATAGCTAAAGAAGGCCTTATGATTGTCTTTTGAGTCTTTAGCTATTTTTCTCTCAAAATTTGCTTTGGATGATTTTATGAGAGCTCTTAGTTTTTACTTATAGTGATCAAGGGTGTCTTACCTTTTAAGGATTTTGCTCTATCTTGTAGTAGCTTCCTCCTTTTGTTGTAGAGTTTGTTTATGGCTGGGGTCCACCAGACTGGACGCTTGCCTTTGGTACAAAGAGTCTTTGTTTTGCTTGGGATTGCCTTATCCATGCAGTCCTGCAGGTGCTGGTAGAAGGCATTTGTAAGTGATTCAGCGGCTTGAGTACTGTTTTCCGCCGCTCGGGGCCTTAAAGGAGACCACACTAGTCTTTAGAAGTGTGAAGTCGGCTTTCGAGAAGTTCTTTACTGTGGTCTTTTTATTTCAGGTGGGGGTGGGATGAGGACCTCCAGCGAGATTAGTTTGTGATCTGATCTCACCAGTGAGGGGTATACTTCCAGTGTTGAACATTGTGCTCCCATGTTCGTGATGATGAGATCAAGTATGTTTTCTCCTCTTGTGGGGATGGTGACTAGTTGTTCCATGGCATTTGAGTTTATGAATTCCAGGAACTTTTGGGCTAGGGTGTTTGGGCTTGAGTAGTGTTCCCAGTCTATATTAGGGTAATTGAAGTCACCTAGTATGATGGTGTTTGGTGATACATTTATCCCCTCTAGTGTTTTCAGGAAGGCCATGTGAGGTTCCTGAGTTTGTGAGGGTGGCCTGTAACATGCTACAATTTGCAGAGCAGTCTTGCCTATGGTTAATTGCACCTGGATGGTCTCCGATGCATCGTGCGTTGCCACCAGTCTTGAGGTGTGGGTGTCCTTGATGAATATGGATATCCCCCCTCCTTTCTTGGTATTGTCCGGATTTTGGGGCCGGAACGCATGATAAGAGGTAAAACCTGATAGTGCTGGGGTGCTCTCAGGAGCCTTGAACCAGGTTTCTGTCACTGCACAGACATCGATGTTCTCCATACTGAGAAGGGCCTCGAGTCGTGCATTTTGAGATTTAGACTTCTGGCATTGAGCAGCATTACCCTTAGTTTTTTCCCTTTTGTGTTCTAGGGTGGTAGGTTTAGAATTTGAGCCTTGCCTAAAAAGGCACTATGGAGGTGGCAAGAGCCTTTGCCAATATCCGAATCCCAGGGTGACAGGTGCAAGCCGTCCCTTGCGAAGCAGCGTGGCTTGTCCAGCATGTCATCCCAGGCAGACAGACATTAGATCCCCTTTGAATGACACCAGAGTTTAAGCCAATTGTTAAAGCTGATCATCTTATCTCTGTATTGTGGCATCATTCTTGGTGAAGGTAGGATACTGCTCAAGGTCAGGGTCATACCTGCCTGGGCTACATAATCAGAGAGCTCCTCAATGTCTCTTTTCATGTAGTCCAAGGAGGTACGTCTCAGGTCATTTACATCAGCGTGGACAATGACTGAGTCGTATTTGTACCTGCTGTTGAGAGACCTGAGTGCTTGCGTTATGTGGCGGATTCTAGCGCCCGACAGGCAGCTTACTGTGACCTTCTCCTTACTCAGTCTGGTGAGCGGGACGTCAGTGTGTCTGACTATGGAGTCACCAATGACTAGTGTGTCTGGCATTGTGTTTGGCCTTAAGGGCTGTGACTGTTTGACACTCTGACTGTGAGGTCTATGTGTTGCAGGTGTTGTGTTCTGAGGTGGTGGTTGTTTGGGTGTCTGCTTTGGTGGCCTCTGCTGTTTTGGTAGATTTTTGATCAGAGCCGCCGAGTATGTCTTTGTGTGTTTATGTGTATGATTTGAGGTTGTGATGGTACTATGTGAGACTGGGTCTATAGTGTGTGTGGTAACCTTCTCCTCCTGACTGGTCTTGCCAGTCCTATGTTGAGAGAGCTCAGCCTCCAGTTTGGCCGTATAGTTGCATCTCTCGCATGTATTTGTGTTTTGTGGGAGGAGGAGAGGGTTGTCTGTGTACATGTGGCAATTGTAACATTGCCTCAATATTCCCAGGTTCACCAGCTGAGCAGGAGAGGACACTAGCAACTGATCCCTCGACATGCTAGAAGGACTAGACAAAAACTTTAAAAGAGATTCCGGGGACGTGGGTGACCGAGAAATGGGGGTTTGCCTTTTGGGGTGCTATCTATAAGAGTGCCGTATCAAGGTAATAAGTACTGTAGGAGCAAGTGCTAGGTTTAACAGATAGAGAAAAGTCTACTTGGAGTCAAGTAGAGATGATCTTTTTAGGTATTAGAGAAAGTGCTAGTAAAAGGGATGCTTAAAGGTAAGATTGAAAAGAATGCACTCTGCAGTGTGCACTAGAGAAGTTAGATATGAAAGTAGGTAACTTGAGTTTTACCTGTTTAAAAAGTTAAGGTTTAGTGGAGAGTTACTATTTTAAAACAGCAAGATGGACTGAAAGGGGTGGTTACTTTTGTATTTTGGTACTATGAAATACTGTAGGATGGCCAATAAATTTAAATAATTGAAGGTGGGATTTCAAAAGTGATGGTTTTGTGATTACTCACATAAGCCAGTGAAAGTAGAGAGAAATGAGATATATGGTCAGATTAACATAAGAGGCGGGCAACTAGAAAGACAGTGGTATTTAACAAGACAACTTAAATGGGTGGGAGGAGAGGAAAATTCTGCCTGACTCAGAACAGAGAGAGCTGTGGTCTCTTTTGAAGTTTTAATATGCTGTTAAAACAGAATGCAAGCAAAACACAAGGTAAAGAAAACAAACTACAGTATTCAAAATATAGAAAGGCAATACAGAAATACAAAAAATAACAGCAAACTAACCTTTCCTTCACAGCAAAGTGTAGCAGAGTCTGGATGATGCCATTGTATATCCCATATCTATCCTCATCAACAGAAACGTATCCGAAAATGCTATCCCCTCCCTCTGGAAAATATCTCACGTCATCCCACTCCATAAAGGTGGTAGCTCCTCAGACATATCCAACTATAGACCCATTGCCATTATTTCTCCACTAGCCAAAATAATGGAGAAATGTGTACACAAGCAACTAATGCAATACCTTTCACAGAATAACTTACTATCCGACTCCGAGCATGGTTTCAGGTCATACCACAGCACCACCTCTGCCCTCTTTTCCTTTAGTACTGCCATAAACCAAAACAGGAATGACAATAGGCTAACCTCTGCCCTCTTTCTTTACCTATCAAAAGCCTTTGACATGATCAAACATGAACTTCTCATTCTTTCACTAAAATCTATTTCCCTCAACAAGCCTGCTATCCAGTGGTTCCAGTCCTACCTGACTGGTAGACAGCAGGTGGTACTATGGCAGGGCAAACTCTCCATCCAGTTACCTCTCACACTTGGTGTCCTTCAAGGGTCCATACTAGGTCCACTACTCTTCTCTATTTTTATCGACAACCTCCACACTGCTATCCCTAAAGCCACCTGCATCCAAAAGCAGATGATTCCACTCTCATCTGCTCAGCCATCTCCCCATCCGACTTGCAAATCTTAACCCAAAATACATCTAACACTATCAAGTACTGGTTCACCAGTCAACGCCTACTTCTGAACCCCAATAAAACTTAACTTCTACGCTTCTTTCCCACTAGTAGATCCACCACACTTTCATTCTCTGTCACATCTAACAATGGTACCACTATTTCCCCAGATAATCACACCAAATTGCTAGGGGTTATCATAGCCAATAATCTCAAATTTTACCTACAGGTCAACAAAACCATACAGACCAGCAATAAGAAGCTTGGATCACTGTATAGAAACAAGACATTTTTAACCCCACTGGCTAGGACTGCAATCGATTGATCACACCTACACTCTACTCTCTTATATGCCTCGCCTGTACTCTCAATCCTCAACAAATCCGAACTAGGTAAGCTGTCCCATAGCTACAATCATATTGCCAGATTCGCCACTGGCTCCTCCTATAGAATCAACCACTGCCAAAACCTTAAACAACTAGAGTGGCTAGAACTGCCCAGCTTTATTCAATTCAATCAACTCTTAACAGTGCACAAAATTGTATACCACCCTGAGGATACCCCCTCGCTTAAAAATATTATTAAGCCATATAGCAACCTAAGATCCCTACGGTTAGCTGATAAACTACTGGTCCAAACCCACAAAGCAAATAACTCTGCTGGTGAATCCCTGTTTGCCAACTTCATTGGCAAAACCTGGAATTTGTTGCCAAACTACATAACCCTACAATCCTCCAAAAGTATCTTCAAAAAAAAACCTCAAACAGTATCTCAAAGTGAATTGGCTATGCCCATGTACCAACCCTGATTAAGTTATAAACTAAAAGCATATTCTGCAATTATCATAACTTTACATCACCAAGCTTTGCTTCCAATCTGATGTCTCTTACTTTTAATTGTCTGTCCATGACATTTGTGAGTCCCTACTAGGGAACACTACTAACCCATTGTATATAATCACTTTGTTTTTATAATTGTTTGCTAACATCTGTGTAATCTATGTAAGTGTGTCTTTGTGGAGCTTTTCTCCCTGGGCCTTTGCTGAAAATGGACATGTATCCAGTTGGACTATCCCGGTAAACAAATATAAAATAAAATAAGTAAATAAATAATAAATAATACAGTACAATCTCTTTACTTAACATTCACTACAAGATATTCATGTCTATCTTAGCAGACAGATTAAAAATATGTATGGGTATGTGTTTGAATAAGGGTTTACTACTGAAGTCTAAAAATACTGTTACAAAATGCCAGTGGCGGCTGGTGACTTCAAATCAAAGGGGGGCTGCAGGAGACAGCTGAATGGATGGGGTCAATGGGAAGGGGTGCAGCCAACTAAAAAGGGGAGGAACTATGCTCAAAACTACAAAAACTAACTTTAATTAAATACGCTGCCCTGGGTGTCAAACCATCATTATGAGAGTCCAATCAAGACAAAAATAAGTGTAGAAGAATACACATATTTCAATGCATTGGCTGCATGACAGCTTACTTAATATCTAGATGGAAACAAAAGGTTGTGAGGCATGAAAAAATAAATTACTTTTTAAATACATTACTGGAATGCCAGTCAAAATCAAGTATAAGAAAAACAAGCAGCACTCAACTCAAACCACTTCTCCTTGCAATGCAGTTCTAATTATAATTTATATTCAGCTTTATTAAAGTACCAAGTAACATGCTGAAAGTAGAAATCTCTGTGATGCCCCCACTTGTAAAAATGTTTCTTATCCAAAAAAGACCTGCAGCCTGACAACTATCTACTTGTTTCATGGGAAAAACATGATCAAAGTAAAAAATGAAAAGTAAACAAGAAACAAGCTCAAGATACATTGCTTAAAGGATTACTGTACAGGTTATGAACCACACATGATTGGCATTCTGTTTAGTTTATGAGTAAAGCCTGTAGAGATGACTGAAGTCTCCAACAAGTGTAATGAGCTTTTTAAAATAATGTAATCCTGTCCTTCAATACCCAAGGCTTATACATTATCTAGTTAAGTATTCTCTGCATAGCAACAACAGAAAGGCTTTCATTGTTGGCAATTCTTTAACAGTATGCTTATTAAAGCTTACCTGCATCTTACGATCTCAGACAAGCTTACCTTATGGTCATTAAAGCATTGCTACTTAACCACAGAGCAACAGGTACTTTCTGAGTAATAAGCATAAATCAACAGTACAAAAATATGACAGAAACCAGCCCATTCTGCAAAATCAAGGACAGATAAAAAGCCAATGTAGTACTTGTGTCTACCTTGGATGGGGGGACATTCTGCACATCTGCACTGCATAACTACTCCTTGCCTTGCTTGGACACATCCAGAGTCACTACATGGGGAAGTGGGGTGCAATACGTATGTCACAATTTGAAATGTCTCTAGCTGACTGTGATGGCCCTGACACATTTGTCATACCTCTCAACCTCAGAGTAGGAAATCTGGACAAAGCCATACATAGAAGTAGGACAAAAGCCCAAAAATAAGGACAATTTTTAAATATTGCTCTTATAAACTTAGAAAGATAATAGAATAGGTATTGCATTAGTATGAATTTTCTGAAGGGTATGAAATCTGAAACTCAAATGTCTGTCATTATTTTCTAACTTCAGTCTTTAATGATTTGTCACTAATTTATTATTATTTATTTTATTATTATTTATTTTATTCCAGTTTGATTACCCGGGAGGTCCACTAGGCTAGGGGGCCCGTTTTCAGTGGAGGCCCGGGGAGAAAAGCTTGACAGAACAAAGTTTATTAACATAAACATTTTTCAAAGATAGTTTAAAATACAGACAGTGGGTTTCTTCAACAAGAAATAAACAATCAATACAATTTCAATTTAGTTCATGAGATAAATGAGAATGTTGCATAATAGCTAGATTTTACTATTTAGTTACGAGTATGAATTTGCAATTGAGAGTGAGGTTAGGAAGGTAAGAAGGTTAGCCAGGAGTGAAGGGGGAGGAGAGTTTGAGAGGTAAGGGTGGAAGAGTGCAGTTGCATTTCCTGTTTAGGTAGAGGTAGGAATGAAGTTGAGATTTGAAGTTATTATGGTTGTTACAGGTCCTTAGATACAAGGGCAGAGCATTCCATTTTTTTGCTAGGGTAAAGGATAAGAGAAGATGTCCAGCTGGGTGCTTGGGTTTTTGAATGGTGATCAGGTTTTGGTGAGAAGATCTAAGGGGTCTGAGGGGGGGAATATGGTTGTAGTATATTGGATAGTGCAGGGCAGTTAGAGGGTTGGAACAATAATTTGTGGGCTGTGGTTAATTGGTGAAAGTCTAGTAGGTTGGGGAGTTCAAACCAGTTTATTGAGTGAAGAGAGATGCAATGATGAGAGGAGGATTTGGCACTGGTGGCAAATCTGGAGATTTTGTTGTAACATACTTCCAGTTTGGAGGTAAGTGTGGAAGATAAATTAGTGAGCAGAGGAGAGCCATACAAAAGACAGGGAAGGAGATAGGTAGAGGCAAGAGTTAGTCGGGAGGAAGGAGAGAGGAAGTGGTTGTTTCTATAAAGTAGGCCAAATTTTATGTGAGTCTTTTTGATGTTTAGCTGGATATGAGTGTTAAATTTTAGTTGATTGTCAATTATGACACCGAGAAGTTTGGCAGAAGGTATGATCTCGATAGAGGAGTTGTTAAGGCTGGTAATTTGAAGAGAGTTTTCATCAAGAGGGGAGGATTTTGAGGAGGTGAATAGAAGGATCTTAGTTTTACTGGCATTAAGAGAGAAGTTATTTTGGAGCCTCCAGTTCTCAGTAGTTGAGAAGACATTTTGAGTCAGAGATTGGAGCTCTGCTAGGTTAGTGGCGCAGCAAATCAAAGTGGAATCATCAGTGTATTGTACAATTTTCGTGTTGTCAAATTAATTTAATTTAATCTAATGTAATTTGCCAAAAAAACACAACTTTATGAAAAATGGACCAAAAATGTGATGCAAATATATAAAATAGCCACACAATACAGCTGGGAACCTGTCAAAGAAGGGACACTTTAATATTAGTACTGCTAACTTGAGCAGCTGACAAAATAAAAGAATCTACATGCATTTCTGAAATAAAAGTATCTATAACTTTGAGTATTGCAGTTATTTTTTAATTGTAAACCCTCCATAGTTTCTTCCAAAGTTGCTATTTTGCGGAGGGATTATTAGGTGGAAGAGCAACATTTTGAGCCAAAATCTGGGATACTTGAGAGGTTGGCTATGCCTAATTCTATAAAGCAATTTATTTGCATGTACCTCTCAACCTGTTAATGCAATAAATCTGGACAAGGCCAAATATATTGGGGGAACATATAAACAGTACTAAAAATTGCTCTTGTATAAACTGATACAGTTGATAGAATAACAGGTCTTACTTTACCATGCATTTTTCTGAAACTCAGCGTATCATTATTTAGTGACTTAATTCCTAAATGATTTGCCAGAAAACCGCAAATTTTATGAGGAACAAACCAAAAATAGGAAGCAAAAATCTATTCATTCTTTGAAAATCTGGACAGTTGGGAGGTATAGTTTAGCTGGGCCTGTCTGAGTTTGCCGCCCTTCCCCCTCACAAAATCATGGTCGAATGGAGCATCTGCAGCCATTCCAATGATCCATTACTTGGCTATTTCACTCCATTTACCATAAACACTAATGACCATACTGCTTTATTTTTATGATGATTTGGACTTCATCTGAAGGTTTTATTTTGCATTTTACAGCATAAACACTAAGACATCTGCTAAACAAAGCAATGCAGTCTCACAATGAAAACAGACAGCATTAAAAATTCTCTGCCCTTGAAATTCACATTCATTGAAACAGCATTGAAACCCGCATTCAAAGAAAATACATTTTGCCAGTGGCAGATAAAGATTAATTTTGGGCTGTTTTCAAATCATAGGCCCCTTGCATATGAAACATACATGTGCTCTTTGATACACCTTCCTGATTGTACTAAATTATATTTTTTGTACAATACAGTACAGTTGTTAGAGGGCATTTTAAATTTGTTTTGAACATTTTTCCAGTAAGCAATGAGACAAAACGCATGCACCCATAATGACAAAACTGCCCAGTTCAGAACATTTCCATCATAAAAGTCTACTCAAACATCTACAGTCCACCATTATCAGTAAATATGCACAATTCTACAGTCCACCATTATCAGTAAATATGCACAATTCTACAGTCCACCATTATCAGTAAATATGCACAATTCTACAGTCCACCATTATCAGTAAATATGCACAATTCTACAGTCCATTATCAGTAAATATGCACAATCTCTGAAGAAGTAAAAGTCATCTAAATAATTCCACATTAAAGAAATCTGTAACTAATGAAGAGGTTGCTAATAGCAAACACCTTTATATTTCATGGTTTCATCAAAAAATAAAGTGTCTGTTGCCCCTGATGAATAAATTGCCTATATTACATTAAAAAAATGACAGTCTAGTAATGTTGCAAGAGGAAATGGATGGCAAACTGATAATAGGCTCATAGTTAGTATCTTCACCAAGGAGGACATTCTCAGTACGGCCACATCCACCCCTTGTGAGAGTAGAACCCACAACCTTCTGCATCAAAAGCAAGTACTCAACCTGTAGTGCTATTAATAATGCAAGCTGACTTAGCATAAGCAGCACTAAACTTCTCTTTCCCTGCAGCACTCAGCTCCTTGTAAAATCTACTCAATACTCAACTGCATCTCAACTTCGCAGCACAAGAAATCTGGAAAAAGCCAAAATGTATTGGGGGGGGGTCAAAAGCCCAAAAACCAGGGACACATTAAACATTGCTTGTATAATCTTGAAAAATTGCTAGAATAAAATGCTGTGTTACCACCATACATTTTACTGCCAAGGTTCCTGTGCAAAACAGTCAGAGCAACATACCACTATGCCAAATCAGCTGCTTTGTGAAAGAGAAATGCTGTGTTACCACCATAGATTTTACTGCTAAGGTCCCTGTGCAAAACAGTCAGAGCAACATACCTCTACGCCAAATCAGCTGCTTTGTGAAAGAGAGGAAGACTGAAACTTAAATGGCTATCATTTAGTGAATTCAGTTCTCACCATAGCTGTCAACCTCTTAGTACAAAACACCTGGGCAAACCCAGTAAGGAGGGAATACAGACCTCAAACATATTGAGTGAATTCAATTCTTGCCATAGCTGTCAACCTTAGCACAAAAAACCTGGACAAAGCCAAAAATGGGGAAATACAGTCCCAAAAATAGGGACAAATTTCAAATATTCATCTTATAAACTTAGAAAATTGCTAGAATAAAAGGTTGTGTTACTATGTATTTTCTGAAGAATAGGAAGTCTGAAATTCAAATGCCTGTCAGTTTTACTTCTGACGGAACCAAAACAATTTTCAGCTGAGGCCCAGGGAGAAATACTGCAGACACATGTCTTTGTAAAATGGCAGGACACCAGAGCAAATCCCCACAAACACAGGGAGGAGATGTAGACTCCACACAGAAGGCACCCCAGCCAAGAATCAAACCAGAAAACCTATAGCTGTGAGGCAAGAATGCTACCACTGCACCATCAAATATGCAAGAAATACGACATTCAGAAACCCGAAGTCTGAAATTCAAATGCCTATCAATTTTATTTAACATTTGTTAACCAGTACAGTCTGTCTTGGAAAAAAAAAACAATTTTCAGCAGAGGCCTAGGAAGAAATAATGCAGACATGTCTATGTAACATGGGAGGACACAAAAGCAAGCCCACACAAACACAGGGAAAAGACGCAGACCCCACACACAAGGCACCCCAGCCAAGAATCAAACCTAAGAACCTACAGCTGTGAAGCAACAATGCTATCACTGCACCATCAAATTTCATGCAGTTAAGCATTTAGAAACCACATATATTATGAGGAACAGGACAGATCAAATATGAGGCAAAACTCTGCAAATTATTTACAAATGGTGGTGGGTAGGGAATTCAGGCCCTTAACACCTGCATACAAGGTACAGGGTTTAAGCCTGAGGTATTCCCTACCACACTACCATGGGTCTGCTCTAGCCACCAGTATATAGCAACTGGGGCATTTCACACCCACACACACACACACACACACACACACACACACACACACACACACACACACACCTCTGCTTTACCTGCTTACCTTGTCACCGATATCCAACAAGCTAAATAACTGCTTCCACTTTGCCGATGAGCCAAATACCTGCTCCCTTGCCGCCGATATCCGAACAGCCTCTTTGCCAATATTCCTTGTGCAATTGGTCCATCCCAAAGTATTCCTTGCAGTCCAAATCCATGATTGGTCCTGGCTGCTGCAGTCTGGAGTGCCTCCATTTCGTTATGTCACCGCCGCACAGACTGCCGGGCATCTTGGGGCTGAGATGCCTTCCCCCTATCTAGACTGCTGAGAAAGCAGTCTGAGAGCATGTGCACATGCGTACACTTCCGGGAATTTACAGTTTTTGATTTTGTGTTTCTCTGTTCTATTTTTATTTGTTTTTTAGGTGGGAGGGCTGCAGTCCTATAGCACAAGCCGCCCCTGCAAAATGCTCAAAGGCCAGAATGCCAAGGACCACATAACTGAATACCCAGACTTGCCTGCCACCCCACTTGACTTGCTCCTGTCCCTGTGCAGGTCAGGAGAAACTCAATGTTTGCTATGCTTCAACCTTCTGGTCCTTGGCATTCACAGCTTTTGAACCTCTCATCATACTGTTTTAATTTTCGAACATGTCATGCTTGAAACTTCAGTAGGAAACCATGCATATGGGATGGTTTAGAAAATATATTTTTATGCAGAGGTTTAACTCACTGTCTTCTTGTAAAGAAACTTAATTTAACCTAACTTAACAACTGTAACTCAGAATTATGGCTAATGGGGAAAATAACAAGTGGCCTGATGCAAATAATTTGTTTTTTGGCATCTAGGCATGGCAAAATTGTCTATACTATGCTTGAGTCAAAATGTTATAAATGCCTTTTCTCTCATTGTGAATCATTTTCACTATTTTGAGTAATGTTCTGCTACTCTAGGAAACTGGAGTGTGGTCTTTTAACCATGAACTGGCCAAATCATAAATCTGTTATGCATTTGTAGAATATACCATTATATGGTAAAGGCATAGTAAATATGTTGTGCAAGAAATAGGGTGCATACATCTGTTATTTGGGTCAGGCTTTTCAATGTTGCTCCAAGAGCTAGCCATTACATGGTAATGGCTTAATAAATATGTGTCAGAGATGTGATATGTACTTCCTTACTTGTAGCATGTTTTCACATATGCTCCGATCCAGGATACACGAGTATGTGCATATGATTTTAGAATGCAAACACTACAAGTATCCAAAGCCATAGAGTAAACTCCCATGCAGTGTTTTATTGGGTATTAAGGTTAAGGTTGTTTTTTATGCTGGTGTAGACATTTAAAAGATGTGCAGCATAATATTAATTACAATATTTCTAATGATACCTTAAGTCTTTCTATAAATACATTTCCGCAATCTCACTTACTTAAATGGGATGCTAATCAGTGTTTAGTTCCAAGTTTTATATATATATCTATATATAGTATGTATAAATCTACTCCCAATTATTAGCGGACCGGAGTTCCGCTGTGGTGACCCCTAACCGGGAAAAGCCGAAAGATACAACAACAACAACATTAATATATATATATATACATATATATATATATATATATATATATATATATATATATATATATATATATATATATATATATATATATATATATATATAGCTAGCTAGTTATTTATATATGTGTGTGTGTGTGTGTGTGTGTGTGTGTGTGTGTGTGTGTGTGTGTGAGATAGATAGATAGATAGATAGATAGATAGATAGATAGATAGATAGATAGATAGATAGATAGATAGATAGATAGATATGCGTTCTGTTGGTTTGGTGAGTAGAGAGGTAGTTCAACTGCATTTGGTCAGCTGTAGAGATAGTAGAGAAGTATGCAGGATCAACAATTCCCGGGTATGAAAAACCGAGGAATAGTGCAGGAAATTGCCTTCAGAGTGTGGACCATATCCTGCTAAAAATCTTTAAATTTATGAACTATAAAGGTTAATACTGCACTGATGACTATAAAGTATAGGATTACAGCAAGCATGAAACATTTAAATATTTACTACTGAGTAATTATGTCAAAATATTACATTTAAAAGGAAGATTCTCATATACATGACTACTTCTAAAGTTGATATTTCCTATGGTGAAACTCGCACATGTTGGGTAATTCATGTCATGAAGAAGAACACACCAGCCATTAAAAGCTGCAAGAAAGAAGGATAATACATTCACCATAGTTTTAGATCACTATGAAATCCTATTTCCTAAATGTGACATATGGGATGAAAAATTTCAGTTCTGATAAGACTGATGGAATCATGAATTGGTTATAGATCGAAGCAATGCTCTAAATAAAGAGTATTACTCAAGGGCAATTTTGTGTGTCATCAGTGGTTCACCAGGTGGCATAGTTGTCTTTAGTGGTGGAACAGTAGTAGATTGTAGGCTCTAGTCTCACTCAAGGTGATTTAATTCATTTTTTCCCATGACTAATACTGCACTGTAGCATTAAGGGCGCCACACTCCTAAGTATGCCATCCTTTGGCTGAGATGTTAAACCAATGTCCCATCTGCCTGAGTTAGTGATAGCTCAGGTGGGTGTAAAAGGTACCACAGATATTAATTAAAAGAGCATGGGAATTTCCCTGGTGCCCTAGGCAAATATTCCTGAGACAATATAAATACCATCTTGTATTCTTCCCTGAAAAGAGAATGCTGGTTTACATTTAAATTGCTGAGGGAAGTTTCAGCAACAACGGGTTGTTGAATGACATTTGGTGACCTGTGACGCTGATCCTTCCCTTGTGTGATTTCCTTTTAAGTGAATGCTCAGTGCATTCGCAAAGATGAGGTCGATCATTGAACCAGAGATTGCGGTACAGTGGGAATTGGGAAATATACCTTTTTCCCAACTGTAGTGCAATCCTGGAGTTGGAATATATAGTTTGCAGGGGGAGTGGGGGTACAGTCCCTCATGGGGGGTGCAGAGGGGCTTGCCTCTCTGCAAAATCCTCACATTATGGTTGATACAGTGTTGGACTCCATTCTACTAATGTCGAGTAAGGTCAAATTCGCATATTAATATGCCGATTCAACATTTTGCACGTCGGTACACTCTGTTTTAGGTTTTCCAAGTAGATATTCCTGCATTTCAGCCAACTTCTTACCATACTTATGATAGTAAACCAAGAATGCCAGCATAGTTTGAATTATCCAGACAACAAAGGATAAATAGATATTTATGTAGATGGACAGAAAAAATCTACAGTCACAAGGTACTCTTTTAATTACGGTCTGCCTTAAGCACCTCTGATTATTTGCTGACCATGCCTAGCATTTACTAAGAATGTCTACTCATTCCTGAAAACTGTTGACAGCATTCTTTCAAAATATGACTTTAAAATGTGTTAATATACTGCAAACCATAACTAAACAGATGAAATATATACAAAATACAAAGTTATACAGGAGAAACCAAACGTATTTCAAAAATGCAAAGCTTAATAGTGAGTTCATGTTTTATTTTAAATATATAAATATTATATTTTGGTGTACTGCAAAACAAAAAAAAACTGTAACCAGACCTACCAAACTAACATTTACACCTTTTGTTTTGTATACATTTTACAGTGATAAGAGCATTTTAATTGTGCTTCTGAATAATACATACAGACAACACTCAACATAGCTTGAATTCTATTAACTGGCTGTCAAGTATCAGTAATAACTGTGCATTTTCATGCTGGGTTTCAGAAATTAAGTCACATCATTTTTATCATATTTCAGCAGATATGCAAATACTGATAACATTCTTAACAAGCATTCAATTAAAAAATAAATTTACAAAAATCTGCAAGAATTAAGGATACATGTTATCAAAGTCATGAAATGGTCATAGACAGCCTCCATAGTAAACAGTGTCTCAGATTCAGAAATGTTGGCTGCACTGCAGTCAGGAATGTTTATGATACAGCCCATTTCCCTGAGATACTTGGAGCCATAGACTTTTCTCATATTGAATAAAGGCCCAAACATGGTGATGTAGGAAGAAGGTACATGAACTGTGGAGTTCACCACTCCATCAAATGCCAGGTCATCTATAATGCCCAGGATATAATTGACTAAGTTACTGCAGGCCACCCAGGCAGTACCCATAACTCACACATATTGCATACCTGTCACTTGTATCAATGGTTTGTGAGGCATGATTTTCCCCAAAGGCATCTTATTGGTGATGACAAACATGCCTTGGAGCTATGTTTCATGATGCTGTTCAGAAATCAACAGAGCATGGCAGACGATGGTTGAAACTATGCTCTTTCACAAACCTGGGTCATCATTGAGTGTGTGTTTGAGATGCTGAAGACATGCTTTCACTGTTTGAATGTGGCTGTCAGTGCCCTGAAGTGTTTTGCAGTATGACCCTGGAAAGTGTATAAAGATATTCTCAGTGCATGTGACGTCACACAACACAACGCTGAGAAAGCAGTTGCAGCTGATTGGGCATATGCAAGCAGAACATCTCACACCACACCATTTAAAGGAATGGCCATGCTAAAAGAAGGCAGGCACAGTACATCATAACACTGGGCAAGAGATAGCAACTGGCTCATGTCTTTCACCATTGGCTCATAGAAGGGTGTTCCAGAAAACAGACCACCTCCCATTACCTTTTGCTCACATGTAAAGTCTACTGCAAGAGCATGATTCTTTCTAAGCATGTCAGACACCCATCATCTGACTTGTTCCAAAACTTTGCCTTGTCTGCTGAAAGCATTTATGTCATTCACTGCATCCTGTCAGGCACTCTCCTGGCAGTGCCAGTCAGATGCCTCTTACCTCTTAGCTGAACATTTATTGGTGATGGAGGTGGAGGGCTTGCAGCAAGATCTCATTTCTACATGGGGGAACTTGTATTTATGTGTCTTTCCTTTGCCAGACATTATGATGTGCGGAGAGAGATTAAATTGTGTGATTAAATGGATAAAAATAGATTTGATATGTCACCTGATCTACCTTGACTGCCAAAGCTGTGTCACTTAGATGTTTATAAATAAACATTATAGTCAGAAATACTGGTCTAATGAAATCAGTGCGACTAATAGTGTCACAGCCCCGTCCAGCAACAAGCAGTCATGTAACAGAATGTAGTACACATGCAATACTTTAACTGAATTTCAGATACAGGGGATTATACCAGGCAGCCCTAAATTCATTCACAGCACATTGATAGTAACAATGATCTTTGGCAAAGGTTATGTTCAATTGTGTTACTGTCACTATACAAATGTTCTTCCCTCTAAAAAAGATATTCCCTTATGTCAATGACTGCATGACAGAACTTGCATTAAGCATGAGTTACATGTACTGTCAGAATTTAGCAGAAAACTGACCACACAGTCATACAGCAGCAAGCCACACGTATGTCACCTGCATAATTTGTAGATCAGTGTGTAGATTGAACCTAGTCAGCCACTGTAGATAGACAGCATGTGCATATAAGTTACTGAGCACTTGCAAGATCAGTGCCATTTTGTGTAGTCGTCAGTATGAATGTAAGCTTGAATGAGTAGTGAGTCAGTCAGTAAGCATATGAAGTATGAAGTGTATGTAAAACTTACAGCTCCTGATGTGTGCATGTATAATAAATTACTTGAACTAACATCCAGCCTCAGTGACTCATTTGAATACACAAGACGTGCAACATGGTGTCAGAATGGGATCTGAAGTTGAAGCAGCTTGCAAACCATGAGGGATGCAGTAGAAGTATAGTAATATCCAGGAGTAAATGCACAAACAGGTCAGCAGTTAATCAAAGTTGCTTAAATTCATTTCAAATGATATTCGGTTGCTAAATATGTAGCATAGCACTCAAAGTGTTCAAAATAATTTCCAAAATGTTCAAAATGTCTGAGATAGAGGCATAATATTTAAAGCGTTTGAAATAATCTCTGAAGTATTTAAAATGTTTGAAAAGGCTAAAATGTCTGAATTTTTTCACAATGTCAGACTTTTTTTGCTGTAACTAAGATTTTTCAAAGATTCCAAAGTGTCCAGAGTGTTCAAGGTATTTGCCATGTTAAAGTAAAACATTTTTGGAGAGGTTGTTGTACACTTGAGCAAAATTACAAGTACCAGGTCTATACTTATGTTTAAGAGAAATTTGTTGTTATGACAGAGGGATTTTGCAGACCTAAACTGCTGTAGTTTGATAATAATATTGCTGAGAATTGACGAGTGTTTGAGCAAGAATATGATATTTTCATACAGGCTGCATTTTCTGATAAAGATGCAAATACAAGAGCATTTATATTTCTTATTTTAGCTGGCTCAAAGGCCATGGAGTGGAAATGTTCATTTGTGTATGCACCTGCCATGTAAGCAGGGGAGAAGGAGAACTGCTATATTGTGATACAGGCTGAAACGAGGGAACACCCTGAGTGCTTAAAATGTAAATTTAGAGAAATGTGTAACCCTCAAATGAGTATTACAATGGCAAGGTACACATTTTACACAAGAAATCGGTGAAACTATTGCAGCATATATTACTGCCTTAAGAAATAAAGCAAAAACATGCAGATTTAGTGATATGGGAGATAACTTGATAAAAGACCATCTTGTATGTGGTGTTAATAATGATGCAGTGAGAAAGACTTTACTTAGAGATAGTGAATTAACATTGTTAACATTGAGCAAAACCATTGAGATTTATCAAATACATGACATTACAGAAAAGCATGCAAATATGCTTACAAATAAGAAAGCATGTTTGCAGTATCTGCGGATGTGAATGTTCATAGTGTGTGGCAGAAAGTTAAGATGAAAAAGAAATATAAACTGAGAGGCAGCACCACACCCAACCTCATTGTTAATTATCACAATTGTGGAGGCAGTCATGAACCTAAATGTGAAAAGTGTTTAGCTTTTGGTCAGCAATGTCACAAATGTAAAAAGTGGAATCATTTCAAAAGGCTTTGCAAGTCTAAAGTATCTTAAACGTATATTAATTATATTAAAAGAGAGTATCTGAAGAAGTAAGTAGATCAGACAGACACTGTAGCAAATTTCAAGAGCTGTGAGCAAACTTTCTATGTTGATGGTGTCTCTGTGAAAGATGAAACAGTTAATACAGTAGATTAACAGCTGTCAGCAAAGAGTGAAATATTTTTTTACTATACAAATTAATGGGAAACCCAAAGAGCTTAAAGTAGACACTGGGTCTAAGTGCGATGTTATATCAGCACAAATGTTTGCTAAAGTAAAAGCTGGTGAGAAACTTGATTCTGCAAAGTGTGCAAAACTAGTTGCTTATGGTGATGAAGAGATTCAAACTGATGGTGCAGTAATTCTTTTATGCCATTCTACTGGAAATAGCTATGAATTTATGGCTTGCAGTTTTACATAGTCAAAAGGCAAGTGCAGTCACTGATAGGCCTCAAAGACAGACTGCGAATGGGACTGATTTCATTTAATAAAGAGGTCCACCATATAAGTCTGAATAACAACAATAGTTTAACACAGAATATATTTAGTGAATATGCTGATATTTTCAAAGAGGAGCTTGGTAAACTTCGGGTCATATATTCTATGAAGTTAAACCATGAAGTAAACCTGATTGTCAGACCAGCACGGAAGATTCCAGTAGCAATGTAGAGTAAAGTAAATGCACAACTAGACAAAATGGTGAATTTAGGTGTCCTTACTCCAGTAGAAGAATCGACTGAATGGATATCCTCCATAGTTTTAGCTCATAAGAAAAGCTCAGATGATATTCAAATAAGTATTGATCCCAAAAGACTTAAACAAAGCACTTCAGTGCCCTCATCATCCAATGCATACTGTAGAAAAGGTAGCTGCTCTCCTGTCAAATTTCACTATTTTTCAGTCTTAGATGCAAAAAAAACCTTTTCCTGGATCTCATATCTTCATTTTAACCACATTCAGTACACCGTTTGGTATACACAGATTTTTAATAATGCCATTTGGAATTAATTCTGCCAATGAGGTGTTTCAACATGTCATGGAAATTTTTTTTTTCTGGTTAGCCATGTGCTACTATAGTAGATGACATTATTGTTGGAGGCAATAGTGAAGACAAACATGATAAAAATCTTAGGAAAATTCTAGACTGTGTACATGAAGAAAGTCTAAAACTGAATCCTCAGAAATGTAAATGCAAACTGAAAGAAATTATTTATGTGGGACATTTGTTTACAAGTTATGGCTTACAACCAGCTCCATCTAAGCAAACAGCAATTGTTGAAATGCCATTCCCAGGCAATGTCACATCTTTACAATGTTTCCTAGGTGTGATCAACTATTTAAGAAAGCTCATCCCAGACATGACTGAGCTTTCTGCACTATTACATGAGTTGACATGCAAAAAGTGTAAACTGGTCTTGGTTGGAACAACACCAAAGAACATTTGATATTCTGAAGAAGAAAATTCCAAGTCCACCTACACTGAGATATGATGATGCTCACAAACTGTAACTCTTTCTTGTGATGCTTCAAGATACTGCTTTGGCACAGCTTGTCTTCAAGAAGGCATACCCAGAGCATATGCACGAAGAACTTTAACTCAGAGATGCATTATACACAAATAAAAAAAGAACATTTTTTTCAGTAGTGCTTGTATATTCAAACTTTAATGATTATATTTATGGCAGACCTATCTAAATAGAGACTGATCACCAGTCTAAAGACATGCGTCTGGAGCATTTCTCCCCGGGCCTCCGCTGAAAACAGGATCTGTGGAACCTAGTGACTTTTTCGGTTCAACAACAAATGTTAAATAAAATAAATAAAATAAATAAATAAACCACTAGTGACAATTTTGAAAAAAAACAGTACATACAGCCCCAGCTCGATTGCAATGCATGATGTTAAAATTGCAAAAGTACAATTTCAATATTCTTTACAAAAAAGGTAAATGTTTGAACCTTGCCAATTCTACCTGTTCCCTTACTTCCAAATATTTATTTCTGTGTTCTTCCACAATATACAATAATTCATTAACATTTTTTTGATTAATGCATTCAATGTGCCCTAATAAAGTATTCATTTCCTTCACATTTTGTTTAATTATGGCTCTCAGTATCGTTATAAGGTTCAACATCAGATGGTTGGCTGTTGCTGAAACAAAACTTTTTAGTCAGCCAACTACCCAAATCACTGTTTGTAGTATTGTTAAAATTACAGTCACCTTGTATTGGATCTGTTTCAACTGAATACCCTGCTGTGCTTGCACCAAGTTAACGACTGGAGCTCCCATTGCTCCTGTTTATTAAAATCTTAAAATCTGAGGAATTATTAACTGTCTTTTGACAAATGTGGAATGGAAATCATGAGAGCCATAATTAGACAAAATGAGAAGGAAATGAATACTTTATTAGGGCACATTGATTGCATTAATCACAAATTGTAAATGATTTATTGTATACTGTGAAAGAACACAGAAATAAATGTTTGGAAGTAAGGGAACTGGTAGACACTAAGTGTAATATTATCTTTAATAGAAAGAAGAAAAAGCTTGACAGGGATAGAACTGAGTATCACGAAAACTCCTGCTACCCCAAACCCAGAGCTAACTTGAACTACCAGTCCAGGTGGAATAGTGACTATAATGGTTTTGCAATTATGTGTACTATGTTTTTTTTTTTTTATTTTTGCATTGGGCATTAAACTAGTTTTACTGGCAGAGTGTGGTGTTCCTTCCTAAGTGTCTACATTTGTGGTTTTCAAATTGCTTACTTGTAGCACTTTTTCTGCTTTTGTTTGTTTATTTGTACCTTTTTTTGGAAGTTGGAAGGCTTCCTTCTCCACCGGGAGCCACATCGATTGGAGGAGGGGATCTTGGATAGTTTAGAAAGCTGGCTGGCCAGCTTACTGAACTTGTGGAACTACTCTCTTCGACTTGCTACACTGCAGTTTCCTCAGCCTCTAATGCTTTATTTCCAGGTAACCAGGAGGTGTGGCTGCCAACCACGAATGGAGGTCGGAATAAACATCTCACTAAATATCATTAGTTCTCATAATGAAGATTGTTCCAATGCTAATGGCGATATAAATTGATTTCCTTGGATTTTAATAAAAGGGAGCAATGGGAGCTTCAGTCATGAACTTGGTACAAGCACTGCAGGGCATTGAGTTGAAACAGATCCAATACAAGGTGACTCTAATTTTAACAATACTACAAAGAGTGAATTGGGTAGTTGGCTGACTAAAAAGTTTTGTTTCAGCAACAGCCAACCATCTGATGTTGAATCTTATAACAATATGTATTCTAACACTGTTAAAATGTTAAATCATTTTTTGCTTAAATACAGAACTTTAAACTTGTCGCCTCACAGTAAGACGTTGTCGCGTTCGACTCTCAGCTAGAGCGTCTTCTGTGTGGAGGCATGCGTGAATGGGCCTGCCTTCATTGAAGGTTGTGCATCAGGGCTGGTAACTCGGCACATAAAAATCCAATACCAAATATTAGCGGACCAGAGTTCCACTGTGGCGACCCCTAACTGGGATAAGCCGAAAGACACAACAGCAACAGAACTTTAAACTTGGACAATATATACCTAAAAGAATGCATTAACTCTGCCATTGTCCTGAAAGGCTGTGGGTATGGAAATGTCCTAACAGTGTACAGGATGGCTCTGATTTCCATAAGGAATTGTTAGCTATTTTTGACAAATGTGGAATGGAAATCATGAGATCCATAATTAGACAAAATGAGAACGAAATGAACACTTTATTAGGGCACATTGAATGCATTAATTAAACAATTAATGATTTATTGTATACTGTAGAAGAACACAGAAATAAACATTTGTAGTAAGGGAACAGGTTGACACTAAGTGTAATATTATCATTAATAGAAAGAAGAAAAAGCTTGACAGGGATAGAGTTGCATATCACGAAAACCACTGTTACCCCCAATCCAGAGCTAACACGAATAGTGTTTATGATGGTTTTGGAATTATGTGTACTATGTGTGTTGTTTTGTTTTTGCATTGAAAATTATACTAGTTTTTCCAGCAGCATGTGGTTGTCCTTCCTAAGTGCCTACATTTGTGGTTTACAGGTTGCTTACTTGTGGCACTTTTTCTGCTTTTGTTTGTTTGTTTGTACCATTTTTGGGTGATGGAAGTACTTCCTTTTCCACCGTGAGCCAGAGTGATTGGAGGAGGGATCTTGGAGATCTTAGAAAGCTGGTTGGCCGGCTTTCTCAACTTGTGAACTACTCACTTCAGTTAGCTACACTGCAGTTTCCTCAGCCTCTAATGCTTCATTTCCAGGTAAACAGGAGGCGTGGCTGCCAGCCACAAACAGAGGTCAGACTAATCATCTCACTAAAAAGAATTATGGTGTTAATTCTCATAATGAAGATTGTTCCGATGCTAACGGAGATATAAACGGATTTCTTTGGATTTTAATAAACGGGAGCAACGGGAGCTCCAATCATGAACTTGGTGCAAGCATTGCAGGGAATTCAGTTGAAATGGATCCAATACAAGGTAACTGTAATTTGAACAATACTACAAACAGTGATTTGGGTGGTTGGCTAACTAAAAGGATTTGTTTCAGCAACAGCCAACCATCCAATGTTGAACCTTATAATGATAATTATTATAACAATGTCAAAATGTTACATAGTTTTTTTTGCTTAAATACAGAACTTTGGACTTGGACAATATATACTTAAAAGAATGCATTAACTCTGCTGTTGTCCCAAAAGGGCTGCGGGTATGGAAATACCCTAACAATATACAGGATGGCTCTGATTTCCATAAGAAATCGTTAGCTATTTTTGACAAATGTGGAATGGAAATCATGAGAGCCATAATTAGACAAAATGAGAAGGAAATTAATACTTTATTAGGGCACATTGAATGCATTAATCAAAAATTCTTAGTGATTTATTGTATACTGTGGAAGAATACAGAAATAAATATTTGGAAGTAAGGAAACAGGTAGACACTAAAATATTATCTTAAATAGAAAGAAGAAAAAGCTTAACAGGGATAGAATTGAATATCATGAAAACTGCTGTTACCCAAAACCCAGGGCTAACATGAACTACCAGTCCAGGTATAATAGTGACTATGATGATTTTGCAATTATGTGTACTACATGTGTTTTTTGTTTTGCATCAGACATTAAACTAGCTTTTCCAGAAGCATGTGGTGGTCCTTCCTAAGTGCTTACATTTGTGGTTTACAAGTTACTTACTTGTGGCATTTTTCTCCTTTTGTTTCCTTATATGTCTAAAGATATAGAGAAGGAAACACTAGCATGTTCATTTTGCAACAGCACCGGACCGTGCTGACAAAAAGAACCACTTCAGTTACACCAAATTCTTGAATTACCATGGTGGACATTTGCTACAGATATTTTTGAATGGAATGGTCAACATTACTTGGTGTTTGTAGATTCTTACTGAAATTGGTTTGAAATTGACCTACTTCCTAACTTGACTTCCAGCACAGTCATTACAAAACTGAAAAGTCATTTTTTTGTCCATGGTAGTCTGCGCAAAGTCACGCCTGGCAATGGTGCACAGTTTGCTAGTCAACATTTCAAGACATTTTCTGAGTCTTGGGACTTTGTTCATATTACCAGTAGTCCTGAGTATCTAGAAGCCAATGATTTAGCTGAATGTGCAGCTCATAGTGCAAATTATTTGTTGGAGAAATCCAAAAGAGATGGTACTGATGTTTCCTTAACTTACTCAATCTCAGAAACATTCCTCGAGACAACTTGCTTGGTTCACCTGCTTAAAGACTGATGTCCAGACTGATACAAACAACTCTTACAATCAGTAAACAATTGTTAGTACCAAACTCAAAGAATGATAGAGTGGTCAAGACTCAACTTTTGATAAAACGTCAGTCACAAAAGTTATACTATGATAAGACCAGTAAATCCCTTCGACCATTGTTACAAGAAGTTGTGAGAATGCAAACATCCAAAGGTTATGATAGTGTAGGACTTGTGAAGGAGATTTGTGAGGAACTGAAATCTTACATCATATAATCTTAAGGAATGGATTACAGAAGGAATCATAGTCATGTGTTACCTGTCTCAGAACCAATGCCAGAGCAGACTTCCTGTGCCAGTGACTCTAATTTCCAGTGTGACTCATCAACTGTTCAAATTCAAAAGGACAGTGTGCTTTCTTCAAACAACTCTGATATAAACCTGGATGTTCCAGTACTGAATGAATCCCCTGAGACCCTTTTGCTAAACCCAGTCAGAATTTCTATTTAACTAGTTTGGGTAGAATTTGCAAACCCAATCCTAAATATGTAGCGACTTGGACTAGAAATCAGTTGTTTTGTTGAAATATTGAAATAATGTTAAGCTCTTAAATATGCCTTTGTTCTTGTATTTTGCAATGTCAAACAAAATTAAAGAGGGAGGATGTAGATCAGTATGTATATTGAACCTAGTCAGTCACTGTAGCTAGACAGCACGTGCATATAAGTTATTGAGCACATGCGAGATCAGTGCCATTTTGTGTAGTCAGTGAAAATGTAAGCTTGAATGGAGATGCACATGTGTGTGTTAGAAGTGGGTCTATATTAGAAAGTCGATGTTTCAAAAGAATGAATGTTCTTACATTGGCACCAAATAAGCAAAGCCACAGAATGTCAAATGGACGTAACAGCGATTTTTTTTCCCAGGGAAAAAAATCGCTGGGGGAGTTTGCCATTTCCTCCACTGTGGTGCGATCTTGGAGTTGGTTTATTTAAGTAGGGGTATTTTGTCTTTGGATTTGTTTTTTTTGTTTGTTTTTTTGTTTTTTTGAAGCAGCAATTTTTCCCTGGTAAAAAAATTTCTGTGGTTTCACGTATTTTGTGTTGATTTAAGAGCGTTCGCCCTTTTCAAACTTCGACTTTCTAATACAGACCCGTTAGAAGTTACAAGTCAGTCAGTAAGCTTATGAAGTACAAAGTATATGTACAAGTTACAGCTCCTGATGTGTGTATGTATAATAAACTACTTGAATGCATAACCAGCCTCAAATCCTCATTTGAACACATCAGACATGAGCCATAATTCATTGTACTTTGTGCTATGACAACAGATAACTATTGAAAGCAGTATTGTTTTCCATATTTAATGCCAAATTACTTCTTCAGTACAAGTTAACCTCACCATTTGATAAGTACACCTGCATCAATTGCACTTCTTACTTCAGTTACTTCAGCAATTTGTTAAAAATGCTTACTACATTTAAAGTCACATATCTTGAACAGTTCTACAAGCCAGATATTCTGAAGACATATAGGCAAAAGTAAATGGTAAGGAAAGTACATTTTCCTTCATAAAGCCAGCAATGTTGCTTTTTTCCTTCTCAAAACAAATTTCCATAGGCCTTGCTGTACATGGTGTTCATAATAACACTCTCAGCAGCTGCTGTGGTTTATATCATATAGGTCTGAGCCACTGAGAGCAGTTATGATGCAAATGAGGGACAAAATCACAAATGTTTCTGAATCAGTCTTTCTACAGTTTGTGGCTATGACCATAATCATGGTAAGAGATTGTCTTAGTCTCATGAAACCTCATGTGCATCTATGGAGTGCACCAACCATGTGTGGGAAGGTTGATGACAAGAATTTTCAGCTGATGGATGTACCAAGGAAGCAATAATGCTCAAAGAAGTGTGTGTTATTTGAGAAATAACACCTGGCATTTTGTAGTTACATAGAATCAAAGGCCCACCAAAAAAAAGACACACACACACACACACACACACACACACACACACACACACACACACACACACACACACACACACACACAGCAGTTACAGCCGCATTAATTGAATGAACCATGTCTCATTGTGAGCAAATAAATTAAAAAAGTCAGAGAATGCAGGGCATTGAAAATATCTCCCTCATACCTATTTACTGTCCCAGGTTTTGCCATAGTGTGCTGCTTCGTCCACATAAAATGACTGATTTGGTGGTAAATCACTGAGAATTTAAGTTTGTCAGTAATGCCAATGTGAAGAAAATGCATTTTGATGTACCTCTTATTTTATTACAAAATGCCTGTCTCTCTCTCTCTACTCTCTCTCTTGAGCACACACACACACACACACACACACACACACACACACACACACACACACACACACACACACACACACACACACACAAACATAAACGCATACGATTCTTTTTTATGTATTTACTTTTTTTTTTAATTTTATTCTTGATGTCGCTCATTCCTCTATTTACAGAAGACAAAGCAGGTGGAGTAGTTTTAGATGCTTTATTACATAGAAAGACATCAGGATGGATAACATCAACATAAAACAAAAACAAACTGATTAACAGACAGACCTTACATACATGCATGCTCACATCTCAACAACCTACTATAAAATGACAGTCAGACTTGCACGTACTCAGTATTTATACACTTGTGCAAGGCCTTGGATAGCTTCTTAAAGATACATACACACACACTGATCTACAACCTCCCTCTTAAAAAAGATTGCCCTTAATAAAAAAGACATTGCAGTTAGAAATGCATTAATATAGACATTATAAATAAACACACCAGTTATGTCCAAGCTGCCATGTATCTATGAGATGGTCTGGAGATGTGACTGGATCTAGTAACATAACAATCAGGACTTGGTTTAGCAACAGGGACAGTCTTTGTTGAACAACTCATATCAGGAACGTCAGAATCACCACAGGAACAGGAATACTTTCTGGAACTCCTTCTGGTACTGGAACACTAGATAACTCACTCTGAGATAAAGAGTCTTTCTCACAGGCTATATGTTGTGGTATAGACTCAGATACCAGCATCAAATGTTTCTAATTCCACCTAAATTCTGCTCCTAAAATTCTAAAATGTATGATCTCGGCACTGGGCAAATATTTCTCAAGACTCCAATCTGATCATAACCTCTGGATGTTTCCATCCTTATCACTTTTCCCTCTCACAATGGATTGAGTGATTTGCTGGTCTTATCATAATAGGACATCTGGATTAAATGATTCTTCTACATATTGGTTTTCACTGACCTGTTGTTCTTGACACATGGAACCAACAATTTGCTACTTATTGGTAATATGGCTCTGGTTTGTCTCGACGTAAATCTCTGGGTAGGTGAACCAATATGTTTATCATGAGGAATACTTCTAAGATTTAAAAGATTTAAAAAAATGCTGTTATCTTGTTTTGACTTTTCTATTAACTGTTTTGCATTTTGAATTGCTCATTCTGCCAAATCATTTGACTGTGGATACTCTGATCTACTTATGACATGAGTAAAGTCCCACTCTTCTACAAATCTTTTGAACTGTTGGCTTGTCAACTGTGTACCATTGTCAGGAATAACTCTGTGTGAACTTCCATGAAGTGCAAAATGATGTTTCGTTTTGGTGATGACAGTATTGGATGCTAGATTAGGAAGTAGGTCAGTCTCGAAACAATTTGAGTAAGAGTCTACTAACACCAAATAATGTTGACCATTCCAATTGAAAATGTCAGTAGCTACGTAGTCCAGGAATCTGGTTCAGCTGAAGCGGTTCTTTCTGTTGATGTGACTTAGTACTATTACACATTAAACAAATTGATAGCACTCTTGTGATATCTTGTGGCAAAAAAGGCCAAAATACTAGCCCTCTCACCCTTTTTTGGTAGATTCTACTCCTGGATGATCTTGATGCAAGATGGTAATGTAGTCTTATTGCAAGGACTTTGGGACAATAACTTTAGGACCTTTCATGACAATACCATTGTCAAACAAAACTTCATCTCTGTATGAAAAATAAGGATGCACTTCTTTAGGTAAACTAGATTGCTTTGATAGCCATCCATGTCTGATAAAGGAGATGAGCTTCTGTAAAACTGGATCTGTGACTGTGTGATTTATAAGCTCATCAAGATGTGTGGAAGATAAATTTCTCACTTCCATGACTTCAAAATCAAGTTGCTCATTCTCATGTTGTTCTGTGGTTGTTCTGGTTGATTCTGGATAATATATCAGCAAAATAAACAAATGTGCCTTTCTTGTAGACAAGATTGAAAGGATATCATTGCAATTTCAAAATCATGCATTGCAATCTTGCTGGAGCTGTATGCATAGGTTTTCTCAGGATAGTAACTAGAGGTTGGTGGTCTGTTTTGATTTGGATAGGTCTACCATAAACATAATCATGGAACTTTGAACATGCAAACACAATTGCGAAAAGTTCTTTCTCTATCTGAGCATAACGCATTTCAGTTTGGGTAAGAGTTATCGATGCATAGGCAACAGGTTGACCCTCTTGTAGAATGACTGCACCAAGATCAAATTTCAAAGCATCACATGAAAGAGTAACTGGCTTGTGAACATCATAGTATCTGAGAGTTGGTGGACTGGCAATTCTCTGTTTCAGGACATCAAATGCTGTCTGGTGTTGTTCTAACCATGACTAAGATACATCTTTACATGTTAGCTCTCTCTGAGTGGAGCTGATGTTTGACTCAAGTCTGGAATGAATTTGCCTAAGCAGTTATTCATGCCACGGAAATATTGCAGGGCTTGAACATTATCTGGAGCTGGCATTTCAAGAATGGCTGTTTGCTTAGAAGGGTCTGATCGTAAGCCTGAACTGGTAAATAAACGACTAACAAAACTGACTTCTCAACAGCCTGAATTTGCATTTCTGAGGATTCATCTTAAGATTCACTTGATGTGCTCTTTCCAGAACTGTTCTGAGGTTTCTGTCATGCTCAGCTTTACCATTACCTCCTACTAATATGTCATCTACTAAAATGGCACAGGGGTATACAGAATAACATTTGCTCCATTGCAAGCTGAAAGACTTCACTTGCAGAATTTATCCAAAATGGCATTCTCAGAAATCTGTACCCGACAAATGGAGTGCTGAAAGTAGTTAGCAATGAAGATTTCTTGTCAAGCAAAATTTGCCAAAAGGAACTCTTTACATCTAAGACAGAAAAAAACAGTGGCATTTGGCATAACAGCAATGACTTCTTATACTGTATACATTGGATGATGAGGTCTTTTTAGTGCCTTGTTCAAAGCTTTTTTGGATCAGTACATATTCTGATGTCATCTGAACTTTTCATATGAGCTACCTCCATGGAAGATCCCCATTCATTCGGTTCATCTACTGGACAAATTACACCTTACTGCACCATTTTATTTAACTCGGCTTTGACTCTGTCCTGCATGGCTACTAGAACTTTTCGAGCTGACCTGATAACTGGGCTGACATCTGGGACTAACTTCATGTAGTACACAATTGGAAGCTTGCCTAGTTTGTCTTTGAAAAGCTCAGCATAGGAAGAAAAAACAGACTAGGCAAAATTAGAATAGTGGTCTTTTAAGCTAGCATGGTGGGTTTCCTTATTAAATTAAAGCATTCCCATTCTCAAAGTGTCTCTGAGCCCTAATAATGACTGGACATGCCTCTTGACCTCATAAAATAATAAGTTGTAGCATCTTCCAGCAGAGTAAGATGAAAGCATTACTGAGCCTTCTGTTTGAGTCTCTTCACCACCGTAGGCAACAAGCTTTGCACACTTTGCCAAATCAAGCCTTTCTCCATGACACACACTAGCAAATGTTTCTGCTGACATGACATTACACTTTGAGCCTGTGTCAACGTTGAGCTCTATGGGTCTTTCATTTATCTGAACAGTACAAAAAAAAATTCATTCTTGGCCCATAAATCTACTGCATTAACTTTTCACTAAGCACTGACTCACCATCAACATGAAAAGTAGCACAGTGTGATGCTACATCATAGCTTTCTAATTGATCAACTTGTTTCTTAAAATGTTCCCTTTTAATAAAAGAATGTGTGCCTTTAGATTTAAAAAACCTTTTGAAATTATTCAATTTATTACATTTGTGGCATTGTTGAACAAAAGCTGAGCACTTTTCCCTTTTTGATTCATGATTTCCACCACAGTTACGACAGTTAACACCGAAACTAGTTTTGGGCCCATGCTTTGAGTTTGATGACTCACTCTTATGCTTCACTGAGACTGTGTTTTTTAGAATTTGCTAGAAAGCTCTGGGGTTTGCCAGTAAGTACTGCAGGAGCTACAGTTGCTACCATGTGCTCGGACTTGTTTCTTTTAACCACGTGCTGCATGCTATCAATGTGAGGTTTAGAAGTTACTGGAAATATGCATTTCTCATTAGTAAGCATATCTGTGTGCTTTTCTGTGAGCTCATATATCTGCCAAATCTCAGTGGCCTTATTCAAAGTTCAAACATTGTCATGAAGCAAAATCTTTCTTACAACATCATCTTTAATACCACAAACAAGTCTGTCCTTTATCAGCTCATCCCTTAAATCATGAAATCTGCATATTTTAGTTCTGTTTCTCAAGTCAGTTATATATGCTGCAAAAGTTTCACCAGACTTTTGATCTCTTGTGTAAAATGAGTGCCTTTCCATTGTAATGTTTGTCTAGGGTTTACAAATTTCTCTAAATTTACATTTTAAGCACTCAGGGTCCTCCCTTGACTCAGCCTGTACAACAATATGATGTTTTCCCCCTCTCCTGCAAAGATAGCTGGTACAGACAAAATGAATGTTCCCTTTCTGTGGCTTCTGACCCAGCTAAATTAAGCAGAATAAATTCCTTTGTATGGTCATTTTTATCAGAAAATGCAGCCTGCATGAAAATGTCATACTCCTGCTCAAACAATCTCCAGTTCTCTGCAATATTAGTATCAAACACAAGTGGACCTGTTTTTTGAAATCCATCTGCCATGCCAACAAAGTATGCACAAACACACTGAAAATATGGCCCTTGTAATTATATATGAACACACTTTCTCTCAGCAGTTTGCAGTAACATTCAAATGCACAATAAACTCTTTGAAACACTGTACTTTGTGAAATATGCTCTGAAATGACTGTATTTTATTAAATAACTGTACCGTAATACTGGACAAACATGTGAACACTTCATATACTTTTTATAACTTGGATAGCCTTATTTAATATGAAAAATACACGCTGAGCAAAAAATGTGGTAATTTCCTTTACTTTTATTTGTTTTATGTAATTTGTACTTTATTTCAAACATTTTCTGTAGTAATTTGAATATTTATATCAATATTGGACATTTTGATTTATTGAAATATCATTTAGAGTGTTATGTATGCTTTGTTTTATATTTTACAAGTGAGAACTTATTTGAGCAAGTTTTAACATCTGAAATTTGTTTATGACCTGCTTTTTGAAGTATACGTGCAGCAGGGATGATCCACTCCTGTATATTCCTGCAACATTAACTAGACCCCTCAGATACAAATTGGAGAAACTGGAGTTCTTTCTGGCCACAACTCATTTTAACCATGCCTCTTCTGACACCATGTTGCTCGTCGCTCTATGTACAGAAGACAAAGCAGGCAGGGTAGTTCATTTAGATGCTTTATTATGTAGAAACACATCAGGACAGATAATATCAACATAAAACATAAACAAACTAATTAACAGACAGACCTTACATACATGCATGCTCACATCTCAAAAACTTACTACAAAATGGCAGTCAGACTTCCACATGCTCAGTATTTATGCACTTGTGCAAGGCCTTGGATAGCTTCTTAAAGATACATACACACACACACTGATCTACACTTGATAAGCAGCAAAGTGCTGTCATTTGTTTTCTTACTTTCTACCTAAGCTTTCTGGCAACTTACTATGCTGCTGTGGAGCAACTGTTTTTCAGTGGGCATTACCTGTACATTAACACCCTCCTGTACAACATTGGTTCTCCAGTCAGGGTAGAAATGTACAGGTTGTTCATTCTCTGAAGAGCAGTTACAAACATGAAATTAAACTTCATGCAGAGACTGCACACATGTTCTGTCATCTCTTACACGTTTTTCTGAATTGGGCATGGGAAAATGTTCACACCCTGTCAGAAATCATGAGGTTAAGATGCCCTGCATTGTGTAGTAAATGATGAAACAGAACATCAGTGTGACCACAAGATGTCAGCCATTATTCTCTGAAATGAGACATGAAACATGGCTATGGCTTCCAATGTCTTTGTGTATGACAGAGCTCCCACTGTTGCAGCCAAACATTTACCTCAAGTCTTCCTTTAGTTTCTGTATAGGGGCAACTGGCAGCATTTGCTTGGGGGCAACCATGAAAGTCCCCAGAATAAGATGCATCTCTGGAACTGTCCTGTCAGGGTACAAATGCCACTGGTAAATGTATAGCTAGTGGGCATGATTGGTCATTGGGGCTTTATTACAGTATCAGCATTCAGAAATGAATGTTGGTACTGTAATTGGACGTTTTTATTACGCTGTTGAAAACTCAAACTGTCAACAGCATAATAATCCACATGAAAATGTCAAAACCTTCGAATATCGAACACACACACACACAAAAAAAATACACCCATACACAACACAAATTGCTCTATGGGGGCAAGCCCCCCTGCACCCCTCACACCCCCCATATACACACTCCAAGATCGCACAACATTGCAGTAAACTGAAATCTCCCCTTACGGAGATTTCCATTTACACGCGCAATGAATTTCGCTTTTGACATTTTGGTGCCGACAATATCAGCTTCGATACTGTTGGCCTTTGACAGGGTGAAGTAGACCCGTAATTGTTGTCAGGCATCCTTAGCTTAGAGGCTTGGGCCCTGGCCACAGACATGCCTCTCTCTGCTAAACAGTGCCATCACCACTAAAATGACCTGCTGAGGGGTCATCCAGAACTTCTTAGGCAAGGGAGGAAGAGGTCGGACTAAGGGCACCTGAGATGCATTGTATGTCTGCACTTGTTACTGCATTATTCCTGTGACATCTCCACATATCTGTAGACAATATTTTGGGAAGTGTTTTCATGTTTACATGTGTATGCATTGGTATTAAGGTTTACAGGATTTCCTGAACATGGTAATAAGGTTTTGTAGGATTTTCTGAACACGGCTTACAATTTAGTCAGGTAGAGTGTTTGTTTTACCATTCCAGATGTAGACCTTTACACATGTTCCAATGGTACAGTAAATGACAGATTAACAAAGGCAGCTGATCCTGCCGGCAGGATGATCTTCAAGCACTTTGCAGGTTCAGTAATGCTAATACATCTGTCACTAATAGGCACTGGAGGCAAAAGACTTTTAAAAGGCTTCCATGAGATTTCCTTCTAAGATAGCACAGCACAGGAACATTCAGATGTCAGACAGCTGTGCCGCTCCTTGGGATTTTTGTGCTTTTGCTGCTGTACTTGTAGATTATACCAATATTACAGAATGGAGCTCATACAGTGAATTAATGTAAATTCTCCTTCATTATCTCCTTCCTTCTTTGTCAGTTTCTTTTCTTTAATTCATTGAAGTTCATAGGTATATGTTATTCTAATGACAATCAGGGCCTTTATAAGCCTTGCCATACAAACCATCCCAGTTGTGTCCCTATGTATCATGGGCATTTAATGAGAGGTGGTATGATAGTTAGGAAGTATCTAGAGGTAATCTGGGGGGGGGGGGCTAATGTTACTTTGGCCATTACTGTCTGCCTCTATCATAGACATGGAGCCCAGATCTGGGGTGAATTTCTGCTTTCTCATCCACTGGTCAGGGTTATATTTAAGTAGGGTTTGGTATGGACTGTGCTTCACATGGCTGGGGAACCTTTTCCAGAGTATAGGCATCCTCTGAGACATATGTCTATTTCACCAACATGTCTTATTTATGTCACAAGCCAAATTTAACTGTTGCAAACAAGAGCAACAAACCAATATACCAAAGACAATGTCAGAGAAGGAAACCACACTGGACTTCAATCCAAAATATTTTAATGAGCGCTTTAATTTTTTCTTAAAAACTTCATCAGAGGAATTGACATCCAAAACCATATCAATTTATATAACAGCCAGTTTTCTAAAAACAATCAGTTTTTTGAAAAACCATTGTGTCATCACCAAGCCCCCATTGATGTATTTTAAAGTAACGATAGACTTAAAACAACTTTTAAAAATATGTTTTTATATATAAGATAGTAAACCTAAAACACTACTAATGAGTATATAATGAAATATTCACACAAAAAAAACTTTACAACACTTGAACAAAAAACAAAACTATCACCACACTCTGTGAGCAGTCAGGTCCAAGGACAAAGCAGAATCCAATAATAAGATAAAAACCAGAAGGACCAAATGAATAGGCTGTAGTTTTCAGTTTAAAAACACAGTTTTTCTCCACAAAAAGGAGGCACAAGCACTTTCATAGGTACAAATCCCACTTCTTCAGATGCTAACAACTGTTCAAACAAGAATGGTTTAAATACATATACAGAAAAACATGAAGTAATTAAGTAGTGACATCACCTTAAAGCTGCACTCATGTTAAAATGTTCAAAGCAAAGATATTACACATCTACCTGCCTATATTTAACTACACATTTAAATACAGTATTTAAACTTTAAAAAAATATAAAAAATGTATATAAACATTGCAATACATACTCTACAAAATATGTATAATTATTTACTATATATACCTCTTGCACATATTTTCAACTAGTAAAAGGTCTTTTCTTTAATAAAGGTTAGAAAGGAACATACTCATTCATTCCAAAATCAGCACTGGCTCTTAACCTTACTATCCATTCTGCTTCTCTATGTTTTCTGTGACATTTCGTATGTCACCACCCCTAAAATTCTCAGATGCCCTACTGATAACTAAAAACTTAAATGTGTGTTCAGAATCAGTTTAATTCACATTTTTAGCTAATCAAATCAAAACGGAGGTATGACAGCTCAAAGTAAAGCATGTATTATTAACATTAGTCATGCCAATGGCCAACAATATGGCCATTAACATGAAAAAGTGCTGCAAAAATATGAAAATCAAATTTTATTTTATTTTTGGCTGATTTTGGCTGTTTAAGTATAGGGCAGTGGTGTGCAAAAGGGCTCATGCCAAAAATAAAAAAAAAAAAATCTAAAAAGACAATTTTAAGTGAAATCTGCATTTTGCCATTATAGTGTATGGCATGCAGAATCAAAACAATAACAGGTAACTGTGGTTGCTAAGGAGGAAGGCTCTGGTGTAGTGGTGTAACAAGGGACTAAGGCAGTGGAGTATGCAAATGAGCAAATTTTACTGAATCACTAAATGGTAGATGATTCTCTGGCTGCACCTAACCGTGTAGGAACTACAAGGCAGTAGTGTAAGCAGGAGAAGCAGCTGACATGAAAAGTGGGTGTGTCATGCTTGGTGTAAGCACATTGGGGCTCCATGAATCCCATTTTTGCTTAGCTAAGCACAGCTAAGCAAGGGTGTGTGTCTGAGGCTGTATTGACTTACTCCATGAAATAAAGAGCTTGTTCGCATCCAGGGAGGGCCATTCCTGCTTCAAAGTTTTTACTTTATCGAAACAGGTTTGCGTGGCGCGCACCGGGTCTTAAACAAAAAAAAATGGAAATAGCAGAATAAAAGCAAACAAGCACAAATAAAATAGCAGGCAGGTGAACTGTATCATAGCCAGCCAATCATACTGGCAGCATCTGCAGCACAACAATATAAACTGTGCAAACACATTTCAGTCTGTTTTTCCCCACAAACTCTGCACCATTGGTGTACACACTCGGGGGAATTTTAACCAACAAAATGTTAGGAGCTGCTGTCATTTTGATACATCAGCATGTGCTAGAGGCTGAGGGCAGTGAGGAGGATAATGCTGGCAACCACCCCAGACTGAAGAGGAAGAGAAGAGTGTTCAGACCTAGGGTATCCTACCAGGGGCTACATAATCTTGAGATAGTAGAGTGCTACAGGGTGGACTGGGACATATTTCAGCAACTCCTTGAGCTATGCCAGCCTCACCTCAGATCCAGAGCTAACAGGGGGGAACCCATCCCAGTGGATACCAAGGTATGTGTAACCTTAAGAATACTAGACCTATTGGGGACATCATGAGGGTCTCACAGGCATCTGCATCCAGGGTACTCCATTTCTTGGATACCATGCTACCACATGCCAGTGAGCATATTTACTTCCCCAGCACCCATGAGGAAAGGACCAGGAATATGTGCCTCTTCCACCATGTAGCAGAATACCCAGAGGTACTGGGTGTCATAGACTACATGCACATCAACATCAAAGCACCATCCAGTGAGCAGTGTAGAGTCTACCTAAACTGCAAGGGCTTCTACTCCATCAACTGCCAGGTCATGCGCAATGGCCAGGGCATTATCATTAATGTGTGTGCTGGCAACCCTGGAAGCTATCATGACTCCCCCATCTGGCATTCCTCCCAGCTGTATCAGGGATTTGCCATGGGGGACATCCCATATGGCCATCTGTTGGAGGATGCTGGCTATGCTCTGGAGCCGTGGATGATGACACCATCAGAAATGCGCGCGCGCACACACACACACACACACACACACACACACACACACACACACATTCAAGAATGCCATAACGAGGCACACATACAAACCAGCATCATTATAGAGCATGTGTATGGGATGCTCAAGTCATGGTTCTACTGCCTTGATATATCTGGTGAAGCCTTGCAGCACTCTCCAGCCACATGTGCACACATGTTCATAGTATGTGCCATGCTGCACAATATGATCCTGCAGAAACAGCTGCAGCAGCAACAGCACAGGGAAAGGCCACACAGCCCCCCCATCATTGCCAAGGTCCCCACAGGCACAGAGAGACTCAGAGGAGGACCCCCTGAGCCAGCTCCTCTAGTTAGATGGAGACATGCCCAGTATGCCCTGGCCTTGGCAAAGAGGCAATGCATGGCACACACTGACACTGTAGGCACCCAGGGACTGGCATCTTTCTCCGACTCGCACACACAGTAAGATGGATGATGCACACATCACACTACCTGTAACTTACCATGTATAGGCAGCATACTGTGTGCATCTGACATAGGAAGCCCTTAAGCAATGTCCTCACAACTGCCTCAAGCACAAGGTAAGTCAGTCTTCTTAACAATAAATGAATGAATTACTATGTTCTGTTAGCATATCTGTGGTATTGCCACATGCATGCAAGGGAATGGGGTGGGCAACTGAGATAGCACCAGACAACTGACAGCTATTTGGGACACCAGGAAATGTTTGCCCTCCCCACACTATGCAGTAGTACCCAAGGTGACAAATCCCACTGCAGTATATGTGGGGAGCCAACTGGGGGAGTCATAGGTCACAGGCATGGATGTCAGTGTGGGGGTCCCATATTCACCCCTCAGCCTCACCCAGCAAGTCAGCTGTAGAAAACCATGAAGAAATGTCAAGCAGAGGCCCACAAATGGTGATAATGATGAAATACATCCCACTACATACATTCACAGTGATAGCACAACAGGTCTTGCAGCTACTGTAAGACTCTGAAGGGTAAAAATGTCTGAAACTCAAATGTATGCCATTGCAATCTGACCTGTGGTCTTTAGTAATATGCCTCTAGTCTCCAACACAGGGCATAATACTATGCTAAATGGAACTAAAATGTAAAGCAAATATCAGCATAGTCTGTGCAAATGTGTACAGTTGACAGGTGTGCCCCCCACCCATATTCCCATAGAAATCTAGTTACATGCATGTTTGCAGGGAAATAGCAGCAGAGCACACATCACCAGGGCTGTCCCAATCCACATGATGACTTGTTGCATGTCCACAATATGCAGGGGTCAATGAGCTATGTATATGTGTGGTTAGCACTGCCAACATTTGGCCAGCACTTACTCCCGGCTGTTGTGTTGCAGTGTCCTAGGTACAATGCTGTCTTTGACAGGACCATGTTCCAAGAACTTCAGCTACCTGCAATACATCTAAATTAGTGTACCTGGCTACCTGCATGCATTGCTATTTGTTCTATGTGGGAAAAACGATAAGAAGGTTTAAAGACCGAATTATAGAACATAAATCAGAAATAAATAGGAAAGTGCAAACAAATGCTCTGTATAAGCATATAATGGACAATGCAACACACAGGTTTAAATTTAGATGTATAGACACTGTTGACTTAGGGGTGAGAGGTGGTGATATAAACAATTTACTAGAACTCAAGGAATTGCAATGGATAATCAGGCTACAGGCTGATGTTAATCCTGGCCTTAATAATGTCACTAGCATAAAACCAATATTAGTAAAACTACAGCAAGATAATTTATAATATTGTATATATTTTATTTTTATTATCTAAAGCTGATGAATTTCACACTGTATATTTTTGTATATCGTATTTTAAATTATATATTGCATCAAAATTTTTTATTATTAGTCTGTGATTTTTAGTGGCTGGTACTGATCATGTGATTTTAATTTGAACCTCTATATAAATGGAATTAAATTAAAAATTGTGTATGCTGATGAAGGATTGAGAGCCCAAAAGCTTCATTAAACTTTGGCGTTCTATGGTGATTATTTGTGTTTCCTAGTTTTATGAACTTCCTGACAACGTATTTCTTTTACCAAGAACTTCAGTGCCAACTATTATGCATGTCAGCTACACCTACAGTAGGAGATGTACACACTGTCCAGATGTCAATATCTGTTAATGCAGGAAAGCTGTACAGGTTATGGACAGGAGGCCACACATATGAACAGTACACAGCTTGGAGTAACCTACAAAGTGCCTACAATACCTTTCAACTGTACAGACCTATTGCAGAATGTCAAGAGGTTTGCATCATAATTGTGGTCTGTATAACATGAAATTGTGGTTGCCTGGCAATTCAATGGCAAATCACGCAAGACTAAGGTCAGAAAATAATGACAGATTGTAGTGTCAGACTGCATACCCTACAGAAACATGCATGCTAATGCAAAACCTGTTATTGAATCACCTTTCTAGGTTTATAAGGCCAATACTTAAAAATGGTCCCTATATTTAGGCCTCTGTCCCCCAATCACTTATGGCTTTGCCCAGATGTCTGGCTCTCATAAGTTGAGAGGTAGGGTGCCTAGTAGGACAGCAGGTACCTGAAGATCAGTGTACTGCCAGTGAATAAAAGGCTGCCACCTTTCTGTGTCAGCACTGACATGTCACTGGCCAACAGCCATACCCCTGGAATGACACAGGTTGTCACTGAAGGAACACAAGTATGCCTTGTATATCTGTTCTGCTTGTCCTAACATTGCATTTGCCTGCCAACTATTTGCAAATCAAGAAAGGGTCATGTCACAATAGCAATAGCAGACAGTGGGAAAGCAGACATCAAACTCATAAGAGCAAACAAGCAATTGCCAAACCGGTTTCCCAACTGTCTGTGTTTGGCAGAACATTATTAACACCCTGCCCCTATGTGTGGGCCTTTGTCTGACTGTCATATGTGGGCCTGTGCAGATGTCGGTCTATGATGGTATGACAGTTAGGCCCACATGTAGCCTCATAATAACATATAGCAACACAAACTGTCTAAGGACCACAGCAAGTGGAGTGGTGCCATTATGGACAACCTGCTAAATAGGTACACTCAAAGGTGTGAAGTCCACAACCCTGTGTGCGATGTAATAGCATGTACCCCGCCCACATCAGAATTACAAATACATAACAGCAGCCAATGTGGCCAAAGCCTGTGACTGGACTACAGAAGGACAAAGAGACACACATAAGGGGAAAGGGAACCACTGGCCAGACAAATGGAGAATGTGCACACCAGAGCAGAATGTGTAGTAACATAGGTGCCATGCAGTGTTAGGAGTCAGTAAACATCACCTGCAAATACACAACACACACCCATGTAAGTGGAGGACTGCAACAAAACAAAACTCAAACAATGGACACTTCAGAGGCAAAATCACATGAGAACTTCACAAACCTACACACCACAGACCATGTAGACTTCACACACAAGGGTCTTGGAAACACTAAGGCCTTACAACAAACTAAACTCCAAACACCTACCCTACACAGATAGGCTAACAGCAATGACCCTCAACCCCATTCCATACAGACTCTGCTGAGGTGACACCTGTCTGGCATACAAAGCAATCCAGACCCTGCCTTGATAGGACTGTTGCACATCTGGAAATCAAGGCCCACTCCATCAATCTGTAGCTGCAGCATCAACCTGGGCTATGATATCAGTACGGCTTGTTGGTGTAACAGATATGTATACCACACACTCCTTCATCTGTGGAATACAATCCCTGTCAACAGCAAGCCAAGTGCCTCAATACCCCTGGCGATGTGCTGCCTGCATAAGTGCATATGAAACACAAAATAAAGTCTTGTGATCCCACCTGTGTCCCTGCTGGACAAGGGCTCTGTGTGCTGACATGTCTTAACATGGGCTACATTCTTGTCTGCGTGGGTTATAAGGACTTCAGGGCCAATACCCTATTAACATCATAGCAAACCACCAACCTATACAAAACTGTCTGTCAGTGGTTTGCCACATTACTCTGTACTGCTCTGCCACTGACATACCTGGAAGTCACAGTGCTATGTGGAATATACTACACATATAATGGACATTTCTGAATAGAAGAATGCACTCAGTACCCACACCCATACCTCCCAACCTTTGACAGCAACATATCTGGACAAGGTCATAAATAAAAGTGGGACAAAGGCACAATGATAGGCATGTGTTGTAAATATTACCCTTATATACTGAAAAGGTTTGTAGGATGAGGGGTTTTGCATTAGCAGGAATTGTCTGAAGGTTATGAAGTCTGAAACACTGTCTGTCATTATTTTGTAATGTCAGTCTTCAATTATATGCAACTAACTTGCCATAAAAACACACTTTTTTGTAGACTGGATGAAACTTCTAGGCAAACACCTGGACAATCTGCCAACAAATGTACAGTTGAGAAGTATGGCCATACCAGGATATGACTTTTCAGGTAAGAAGGATACCACACAAGCAGGAGATCCCCAGCCAGTATATCAACAAGTTGCTGGACTGTTTACACAGCTTTATCAGTCAACCGGCTGTAGTCACACCTTTCAATTGGCCTTTTTAGGCAAGAATATATATAGTAGGGCACATAATATTGGTCTGTGCATCATACATCTTGTATTCCACTTGTAAAGCACTGTGATGATCTGAGGATGTCTCTCACTAGGTAATGACACAATACACTGAACCCACAGACATCGCCAATATCCTGGCAGACAGGTTCAGTGCAAACTTCTCCACCCCCTCCCCCCAAAAAAAAGAGCAAGTATCTATCCCAGCAGAGGGCTGCCTCCCAAACATCTGTGATGCTCAGGTGAAGGCTGCCCTCTCCAAAGCAAAAAACACTGCTTCCATGGGACCAGATGGCATCGTGGGTTGCATCCTACATGAACTCCAAGAAGAACTAATCCCTCAAATAAAACAGCTGTACAATCTCAGCCTCACTACAGGATATGTGCCCACAGAATGGCGTACAGCAACAGTGGTCCCACTCCACAAAGGTGGAGCCTCCACGGACCCTGGAAACTATCGCCCCATAAGCCTGATTAGCTTAGTCTGCAAGGCTATGGAGAGGATCATCATGGAGCTCATAAACAAGTACATTGAGGACCTACAGACACTGGATCCTACCCAGTTCGGCTTCGTCAAGGGCAGATCCTGCCTTTTGAACCTGGTTGACTTCTTCAAAACAGTCACCAAAGCCATAGATGAAGGGAAGGTAGTCCACACAGCCTATCTGGACCTAGCAAAGGCATTTGACACAATACCCCACTCGGGCATCATAGATAAGCTATCCATCTTAAATATAAACCCCTATGTCACAAGATGGGTCGCAAACTGGCTCAAAGACAGAACCCACAGAGTGAGAGTTGCTGGAGCCATGTCAGACTCGAAACCGGTCACAAGTGGCATCCCACAAGGTTCTGTCCTGGGACCACTCTTGTTAGGTATATACTTTTCCGAGGTACAGGCCAACGTGGGTGGACTATGGCTCATCAAGTTCGCAGATGACTGCAAACTAGGCGCCATAATCAACTCTCCAGCTGACACAAACATCCTTCAAAAAGATCTCACAGAGACAGATAACTGGTGCCAGAGCGATGGTCTAAAGCTAAATGCCAAAAAGTGTATAGTCATACCCTTTGGCAAAAACAATGTGCCCACAAATTGCCACATAGGCGGTAACCCATTAAGTACAGAGAAAGTAATTAGGGATCTGGGGACCCAAGTTGATAGCAATCTCTCCTTTGACAACCACATTGCCAAAGTGGTTAGAAAGACCTTTTACATAGCCCACCTCATCATGAAAGGATTCACATCTAGATCAAGAGAGGTAATCGTGCCTTTATTCATCCCTCATCAGGCCCATCATAGAATACAATGCCCCTTTTGGGATGTACCTTACCCGACACCTGCAGCAATTAGAAAGACCCCAAAAGTACCTCACCAAGAGGATCAAGGGACTCAAAAAGATGCCATATGCTGCTCGGTTAAAAAAACTCCAGCTCTACTCAGTTGCATACCGCCTACTTTGAGGTGATCTATGCCTGACATATAAAGCTATGTCCAATCCAGAATTAATGAACATGCTCCACCTCAGTAAATCTAAATCCCTTAGAGCCACACGCTCGAGGGACTTGAACCTCAGCACTGAAATAAATAGAACTTGCTGGAGGGACAGATTCATAACCCTGAGGCTCCCTTCGCTCTGGAATAGAATTCCAATGTATGTTAGGCAGAGCACCTCACTGAATCTCTTCAAGAAGAATCTTGATGAGTGGATGGGGGATCGTAGGTTTGTGCCGGGGATTACTTCCGTGTCACTATTAGACAGAGGCACAGCAAACTAAACCTTAAAAAGGGCACAGTATACTCATATCAAGGGGTGGCATAAGCCAAACAAAATCGGGCTAGGCTTATAATTGCCCCAGGGCAGATAGCCTAGCATGAACCTATGAACCTATGAACCTAATACATTACAGTGTCAGACTCCAGATATGCCAGAAAATGTCTGCTAAATAAACCCAGTACCCCTAGGAAAGTTCTGTTTACTTCTGAGATATATGGCTGTAGCAGACAAAACCCCAGACCGGAGTACATCTCTATCTGGAATGGAGTCCCACTCTCACAATTAAAGGTCACACTGGGCATGCTTCTACACTTAGAGAATCACAGGTCATGTTGGAACCCACATCGGACTATATGACTGTATTGTGTGTATGTA